>NC_056763.1:14704934-14947434 GCF_018687715.1 Carya illinoinensis | reverse complement strand
CTCTCCAAAAACAGATGATTTGAATCCCTCTAGCTATGTTTTTCTCTCCCAAGAAGTGTTCTCCAGTCAAAACTCGCGGCCCTAGAGTGAAAAATTGCTTTTATATGGTGTCACGGCGGAAAACCTAAAATCTGTCAAAATACGATGTTCGCTCGAGCGGGGTGTCGAGCGCACATCGAGCATTCGACTCTGTCTGATTTTGCTCGAGCATCCTGTCGAGCGTTCGACTTTGCCTGATTTCGCTCGAGTGGCCAATGTCTCCGCTCGAGCGATCTTTGTTTTTCAGCAATCCGCTCGAGCTCCCTGTCGAGCGGCAGTCGAGCGTTTGAATCTGTCTGAATTCGCTCGAGCGGCCAAAAACCTCCGCTCTTTGGCCGCTCGAGCGAACTTGTAAAATCTGCAATATGAAATTTTACAAGTCATCAATTATCGTGGGCCCATTGGTCTACCAAAAATACATCTCTTAGTTAAACACAAAGTCTAACCCATTAGCAGCCTAAATCCCATCCATCATCATTTGCCCACCTGAAGGACCCAACAAGGAATCATCACTAACCCAGTCCATGAAAAAACCCAAATCAACTTTCTCCCCATTCCAACCCATTTCACTGACCTAGCCCATGACCACTACGCCAACCCAACCCACAACATTGCCCCAACTCATTACACCAAGCCAATCCATGAAGGCTTAAAGAAGGCTTTCCAGATTTCATTCTTATCCAAAAACTCAATGTTGTAAAAAAAGCCTTAAAAATTTGGAACAGGCAGCACTTTGGTCACATTCAATCTAGAATAAGAGACCTGAATTAGCAACTTATCCTTGTCCAAAAACAAGTTCCTTCTGATTCCTCTCTAACTGTTGAAACCATTCTGATAAACTGTCTCAATGAACAACTAAAAAGAGAAGAGATTCTTTGGAAACAAAAATCTAGACTCCAATGGCTCACAACCACTGACCTGAACACAAAAATTTTTCACATGACCTCTACCATTAGAAGGAGAAATACCATCCACAGCCTCAAGAATCAATCGAACCAATGGGAACAAGACCCTTCTGTCATATAGACTATGTTTTTGGAGCATTTCCAAAATATATACAAATCCTCTAACCCACAATTCCATAATGATTTCGAAGGCCTCTTCCCTTAGAAAATCCCTGTTCAAGATAATGTTTGACCTTTTGACTCACTTACAAATAAGTAGCACAAAAGTTATCCCAAGTATAGAAGGATGTCGTGTAATAATTAGGAATAAAATTCCTAGATCATCTCCTCTGAAAAAGTTGTTTCAAATTAACCTAGTGTAAAGGTAAAAATAATCACAAAGAGAAAATCAAAGTGGTGATATGTACAATGAGTGGAAAAGTGCAATAGAAATGAAAAAGGGCACTAGTAATGGACTAAATTCATATTTTTAAATTTTTGAGTGTCAGAAGAGAATGTAAAAGACTAACAAATTAAAATTAATAATTAAGAAATCAATTAAGCTAAAAATTAAATAATAAAATTGAAATTATTTAAGTCCTAATTAATCTTTAATCAATTTAAAATGTAATGGAACTAAAAGATTAATAAAACCAAGCCAAGAACTAAGCAAAATTAGAAGATAATTGACAAAATACAATTTGAAAATTGGAAAGCCCTAAAATCAAGATTTTAGGATTTATCTTTATATTCAAATCACAAAATTTTCAAAATTATTCCATGACAATTGTAATAACTATTAAACAAAAACTTAAAAGAGTAAGAAAAATAACTACATCAAAATTAAATATATAAGAAATAGAATACCCAAAGTTAAATGATTTTAAATTAAAAAATCTCAAAAATATGTGATGAAGTTCAAATTAAAATTAAATAGAGATTAGAGAATGAAAAGAGTTAAGTTAAATGGATGAAGATAAACATGAAAAGCATAGGAAAATGCTGGAGACTGGAGTAGCTGCAATTTGGGCCCTTGTTCTTCAAACGGCGCTGCTCTTCGTTCCTCGAACCTCGAAACACAAAGAATCAAATTTGATCTATGTCCTGCATGTATCCAATAATAGACCAAAAGCCCCATGTATTGCGTGAGTTGCTTCCATAAAAACCCAAAGGACTCAGGCCCACAAGGTGTATAAAAGCAAAAGACTCCCGTGCCTTCAGCTAGTGTGCGTGCGTGCGTTGTGGTCCCATATGTCAAATTCTTTTTTTTTTTTTTGAGCAAGATTTGCATAATATATTAAAAGACAACTAAAGTTTACAAAGTTAGAAGGGGATAATTATACATACAGAGGGGGTGGGTCTTTCCCACTATGGAAATTCAATAAAGAGGGAGGGATTTGGATTAAAGGGATGTTACTAAAGGCTTGCGTCTCCACTGCCCATTGCGCGAGATTATGCACATATTGATTTAAAGATCGATGAATTTTTTTCACCTTCCAGTCTTTAAAGGAATGAAGATGATGGTTGATATCATTGATGACTGGGTATAGGGTCCAATCCAGAATATGATCGGAATTACTAATTGCCTGGATGGTGATACTTGAGTCCCCTTCAATGAATAATTTTTCTATTCCATGTCAAGTTGCCTGGATGGCCATCAAAGCTGCACTTGCTTCTCTAAGGTTTGGATTCTCATTGTTGATGAAATTTGTTTTTGCAAAGAATATTTCCCCTGAATCTTTCCAGCAAACTGAAGCGAGGATGCTTCCTTGTTTTCTCACTGCAACATCGAACCTGATTAGGTAGAACCCTTCTGGATATATCTCATCCTCTATAGCCACCTGCTGATTTTTGGTGTCCTAGGCTTTTAAACGGTGAAGGACTCTTTTTTTCACTGAATCAACCAAGATAATAGGAGATTGGATTGGTTGATTGTGCTCAATTTTGTTTCAAAGAAACCAGAGATTGTCCATAACGATTGTGACAAAGATTTGAAATGACTGATGTTCTTCTTTAGAGATTTTGAGATTCTCAGAGGGGTTTAGAATGTTATTGATATAGTTGGAAATAGGTTGTCTGGCAAAGGTGGTGATGTCAAGAGGCCTATTCAAATTCCTCCAAACTATTCTAGAATAGACACAATTGAGGAAGAGGTGGGAAAGGTCTTCTGATGTTGTATTACATAGAGGGCAGACCAATTGTTCTTCTTCAAAATGTTTTACCTTATTGATCAGAGTTTTGGTGGGGAGGATGTTATGGCTTACCTTCCAAAGGAATAATGTCTGCCTAACCTGGATTTTTAATTTCCATAGTTTCTTTCAATTAATGGAGGAATTACTATGAGGCATCATGTTTTCAGTAACAAGGGCGGCATAGGCTGATTTAACCGAAAAAATACCAGAAGAATGGTGAAGCCAAACGATCTTGTCATTGACATTGTGGAAGCCGTAATTGGCTAGGGGAATTTTTTGGATTGTTTTTGAGGAATTTTCCGTAAAGAGAGCATTGAGGAGAAGAGTATTCCAACGCCTAGGTTCTTCCATTATTAGTTCTGAGACTTTCAAATTGTGGTCTTGGAATTGCATGCTAGGATTGGGTTGGGAGATGTTGTGAGGTATATTTGGAATCCAAGGATCATACCAGACCTTAGTGTTGACCCCATTGCTGATTTGAAAACAGATACTGGACCTTAGGAAGTCTCTTTGTTTGAGCAAGCTTTTTCAGAACCAAGAATCAGTATTCTTTGGAATTACTTCCAGGAAGGTTTTTGAGTGCATGTATTTTTTTGTGATGACTTCCTTCCAGAGGTTATTGGTTCCGTTCAGAAGATACCAGGCATATTTGGTGATCAGAGTAGAATTAAAGAACATCATACTTTTCAAACCCAAACCCCCCATCAATTTTGGTAGACACATTGACTTCCAAGATTTAGGTGTGAATTTCTTGTTTTGATTATCCTCATAACCCCACCAGAATCTGCGAAAGAGGGAATCCAAATTTTTTGCCATCTTTTTGGGAATGAATGTCGAGGACATGACATAAGAGGGGATCGAGCTAGCGACCGTTCTAATCAAAACTGTCTTGGCTGCTTGAGAGATGATTTTCGTTTTCCAACTTCGGAGTTGTTTTTGGATTTTTTCTATTAATTCAGTGAGGAATTTTTTCTTCTCTGTCCCGTTGTAGAGCGGTAATCCCAAGTATTTGGAGTTGGGGGGGGGGGCACTCTAAAGTTGAAGATGTTTTTTATGTTCATGGAAGAAGTTGGGGTAATATTATTACTGAAGTGCAGGGATGATTTTCTGATGTTGATACTTTGGCTAGACCAGGAATTGTACTCTTTGAGACAATCTAGGAATTGTTGGGCATTATGTTCAGTAGCCGCTCTAAAGAAAAATAAATCATCTGCGAAGAGTAAGTGTGATATAAAGGGGCCATTTCTTGAGAGTTTGATTCCTTTTATGGAATTTATTTGTTCTTTTTGGTTGATGAGTCTAGAAAGGATTTCCGTCTCGAGAATGAAGAGAAAATGTGAGAGAGGGTCTCCGGGCCTGAGACCCCTAGTGGGTAGGAAATACCCGTGAGGGGTGCCATTAACAATGATGGAATAAGAGACCGTTATGATACACTCTCTGATCCAATTGATCCATTGATGACGAAAACCTGCATGTTGAAGAACCGCAAGAAGAAAGTTCAATTCCATTGAGTCGAAAGCCTTTTCCATATCAATCTTGATAGCCATTTGACCATTGCTTCCTTTTCTTTTCTTCATATTGTGGAAGATTTCTTGAGCTAAGATGGTATTATCTTGGATTGAGCGTCCAGGAATGAAGGCTAATTGACATGGGGATATGATGCTGGGAAGGATGGCTTTGAGTCTATTGGCGAGGATTTTTGAAATTATTTTGTAGTAGACATTGGAAAGGCTGATGGGACGGAATTGATTGATAGTGTTTGGATTTTCCACTTTTGGGATCAAAAATAGATTAGTATGGTTGAGTTCCTTAAGAAGTTGACCTTGAATGAAAAAACTCCTCACAGCTGCAATTAAATCTTTTTTTATGACTTCCCAAAAAGTTTTGTAGAAGAGACCAGTAAAGCCGTCAGGTCCAGGAGCTTTTGAGGATGGGAGTTTTTTCACAATTAGAATAATCTCTTCTTCAGTTGGAATTTTGCACAAGAAGTCATTATCCAAATCATTGATCTTGTTAGGGAACAAATTTTGCATTTCCTCATGGTGGGTGGGATGAGTGGAAGTGAAAATATTTTGGAAATGATTTTGAATTTTTGAGATGATGGTGGGTTGGTCCATTGTCCAAGAATTCCTGCCCAGTTTGATGCTCTCAATTGAGTTTCTTCTACGTCTGATTAAGGTGGAAGCATGAAAGAATTTTGTATTGAGATCAATCGTAGTGAGCCAAGTTACTTTGGATTTTTGTCGCCAAATTGTTTCTTCTCTTAAAAGAAGTTCGTTGATGTTCTCCTGCAAGTTAGCTTCCAATAAATTTGAAGAGGATGAGTTGAGACATTGGTCTTGAAGGGAAGAAAGGGCTGAGTTCAAGGATTTGAGTTAAGACTGGATATGACCAAAATGATTTTTGTTCCAAATCCTGAGAGCTTTTTTGGTGGCTTTGAGTTTCTTTGTGAGAATGAATGCTGGTGTACCAGTGTATTGAGAATGCCAAGCCTCTTTGATGGTTTTGAAAATGGATGGGTCCCTAATCCAAAATTCTTCGAATTTGAAGGATTTTGGGGTACTAATCTTGTTGGAAGTGTCTAAAATGATGGGAGCATGATCTAAGGAGACACCTGTAAGAATGGTGAGAGAAGCTTAAGGAAAAAGATCAAGCCAAGAGAGGTTGGCTATAACTCTGTCCAAGCATTCCTTGATAAGATTTTGACCAATTCTATTGTTGGACTAGGTAAATCTAGGACCTGAGAATCCTAGATCAACCAAACCGAGTTTATCCATAAATGATTTGAGACCTTTTGGGTTGGAAGTTTGGGCGACTGGGTTCCCTCCTGTTTTTTCAGAGTGGCAAAGAACGGAATTAAAATCCCCTAGGGTAAGGGATGGCCCTGTGAAGGAGTTAAAAATATTGGTTAACAAGTGCCAAAAAAGCTGTTTTTTCCTGTAAGGGGTGGGACAGTACACCAAATTTAAGAGCCATGGTGAGTGACTAGGATCCGAGTACACCAACAGGAAAATAACATTACTAGAAATATAAATAGTCTCCAAGTCGACCCCTGGTAGATACAAAAGCAAAAGACCACCCCATTTCCCCATAGGAGGGGTGTTCACAAAATATGCATATCCCAACATATTTACAATACTAGTAGTTTATGCAGTAGAAACTAAACTTTTAGAAAGGAAAATAACCTCAGGGTTATGGACCCTGATATTTGCCCTAAGAGATCTGATTGCACGGGGTCGAGCAATACCCCGGAAATTCCAAGCCAAGAGCCTCATTTTGTTTTCGGGGGTAGTAGGGACTCTGCCACCTCAGTCATTGGATTCATAGGAAAAAGGTTCATAGTTTGAGACTGGACTTTATTACCCGATGCCTTTGATTCTTGATGTTGATAAGGAGCATATCTAACAATGGTGGATCCTGCCTTCTTGAGCTTCCTTTGGGTCTTCTTATTCTTCAGCATTTGCAGGTCTTGAAATAAGGATGGAGAATCTGGCTTGTTTGAAACCGCTTCCCCAGACTCATATGACCCCAACTCTGATTCATCGCTGACCTCTTATTCCACTGGTAAGACATTGATGAAGGGACATTTTTTTGGTGGATATGAGATGTTGCTCTTCTTTTCAAACAAATTTTTCCTCTTTTTAGTCGACTCATTTGGAAGGTTTTTTTTAGGTTGGGTAAAGATGAGAGATGAGGGTAGCATTTCGTTGTTTAGGGTTTGGAATTCTGGACAGGTTTGTTGCGGGTTGGATGCATTGGCTGAAGCAATCGGGTGGTTTTGATTGATAACCTGAGTTGGGCTAATCTGGTAAGAGTTAAAAGCTAGGCAAGACTTACCTGAAGGGCTAACCAAGAGGGAGAAGTTGGGCTGAAATGATTCTTCGTGTTGGTGCAGTTCGGTTGGCCCTTTTTTTGTCTGAAAGATGTGCAATCAATTGCTTAAGGAAAAAAGTTCTGGGCTTGGGTCCTGTTGGGGTTTGGTTCGTGGAAGGGCTCATTTTTTTTTGGGTTAATCTGTTGGGGGCCCGTAGGGATCTTGGTCAGGTTTTCTGAAGTATGGTTTGTTTCTTTCCAGCCCGACAATGATGCTTGGATGGACGAAATATCTTCAGGTGTTAGAATTGTTGGAAAAAGGGAGACTGTGTTACTGATTGCTATTGAGTTGCTGCTTTCCTTAAATAGTTCAGACCTTTTTGTCTGGAGGCTTCGATCATCGCCACGTGTGGATTCCAAATTGTTAAAACTGGATTCCTCTTCTTCCAAAAGTTGGTTTTCTTTGAGATAAACAGTACCTTCATGGAGTTTTGACTTGCAAGAATTGGTAGCTACCGAAAAAAGCTCCTTGATGCATAATTCTTTCTTCTGACCTTCAACTGTGTTGATAATGATAGCTTTACCTTTTCCGAGATGCTCAACTTGGTTTTTCTTTTTTGAGGTCTCACTTATCTTTGAGAGTTCCGTGTGGTTTGGTTCTCTTATGTGTATAGGGGGTAGAGTTGGGGGGATACCAATCATTTGGTCAAACTGGGATTTTGGTTGACGGATTGGATTTGGCTGCTCTCTTGGTGGTGCTTCAATTCTCACTGCTCTACGTTGGTCTTGAGTATCAGCTCTCATCCATGGTCCAAAGAAGACATCCTTAGATAGACTGATGTAAATGGGACAAGCCTGATGAAGATGACCCAGCCTTCCGCATCCATAGCAAAAATCAGAAAGACGCTTATACTTGAAACTTACTTCAGCTGGACTATTGTTGACCCAGGGTAGGGTGAAACCAACAAAAAGGGGCTTGTCCATATTTATCTCCACCCTAATCCTTAAAAATTGCTCTTACAGAATGCAATGTAACAAGATAAAATGCAAGCAAGAAATGCACAAGGACAGCAGCCAAAGCATGCCTGAAATACACTGCAACACTCAAGAGATGCATAAAGCTGATAAAGCAAGCTGCAATACATGGAAAGAAAAAGATGGCAGCAGCAGCAAAAAGGAGACAGGAGATGGCACAGAAAAGAAGATGGCACAGTTGAGGAAATGCATGGCTGCACACAAAGAAGTATGAGGGACACGATGCATAAAGCTGATCTTTACCATGCTGTGCATAAAAAAGTTCTGAATTGATGCTTGTACTTGTGTAGATAATCAAAAGTTAGATTTTCAGTAGCTTTTACTTTTCTACTTTTTTGTAATATATATATATGTGACCTTTGTATTGAGAAAAGGATCAAATGAGAATCAAACTTCCTCAAATCTCTGTCAAACTCTGTTCTT
Source organism: Carya illinoinensis (assembly GCF_018687715.1). Lineage (NCBI taxonomy): Eukaryota > Viridiplantae > Streptophyta > Magnoliopsida > Fagales > Juglandaceae > Carya > Carya illinoinensis. The sequence continues at coordinate 14,939,048 of NC_056763.1, read as the reverse complement.
CATTTGTTTCCTCTCATTTTCACTTTCTGTTTTCAACAGTTTTTAACAATTGCTTCACATAGTTTGGGGGAAGATAAGCTTGGTCTACTTCCATGAGACGTCCCAGAACTCTTCTTATTTTTTCAGCATTTTCATTTGTCATCAGCTCTAATGGTAGTCCGTAGATTTGAATCCAAATGGCAGAGTGGGTCAGATCAATTTCCTGTATGTTGAGACCTGGAGGCCATTGTTTGAGAATCATGTGGTACCCTTTGAAATTCCAAGGGTGTTGGAAGAAAACTCTGTTTTTGTCTAGGAGTGAAGGGAAAGTGAAAAGATAGGTGTTTGGAGCAAGATCTTCGATAATAAGTCCCGGTACAAAACTCCATACTGCACGGATAGTTGAGTGAAAAGTGTGCTTATTTAGAGTTTTCGATGAGATCAACTTACCTACCAGTACTTGATTATAAAGCTTTCTTTCAGACAGAGTGGCAGGGACCAGGATTATGTCGTCCCATGTCAACACTTTGGTTTGTTTCACAAGAAGATCCACACTAGTTTTTTCCTTTTCTGTAGACATTGTGAGGTGGGGTAGGGAATGATTGGTGAGGGAGGTTGTTGAGAGTTTCAGGAGGATGGGTAAGCAGTGAGGATTAGGTGGGGGTTAGGTGGGGGAATAAAGGAGGAGACTACTAAGAGGGGACAAAAAACTACGCTTCAGAGAGAGAGCAAAGAGCTCCCATATGTCAAATTCAATTACTTTTACCGTCAATTCCATCAATAACCTTGAAATGCTCAAGAGAAATAAATCGTCCCATGTTTTAACTTTATTTACTTTTAGTAATTTTGTTGGTCCGATATTCAATTTCATATTTCTAGTCAGTGTTCTCGGTTTGCACATGGTACTTCCAATGAGCATCCTATTTATTTAAAAGATTAAAATAAAAAGGAAATGACGTAAAAAAATAAAAAATAAAAAACAAAAACAAGTAAAAAGGAAAAAAGTATCAAAACAATATTGTACATAGATGTGAAGAAATATTACTCAATTAAATCATAAGTTATAAAATTAAGCATAAGCCATAGTATTAACTAATAATAATTAAAATATATTGGTTCTAAATATATAAAAATAAAAATATGCAATAATTCAGCTCAATCACATCTCCCAATTAGCGTTTTGATAATCCTTGAGTAAAATAGTAAAAATTAGTTTAGATGAATATTGCATAAAGATCAAAATTTAAACAAAACAATCAAACACAATTTTAAATTCTCACAAAAGTTGATCTATGACTACTAAATCCCTAGAGCTATATCCACTAAGAACAATCATTTACATAGAATTAGAGAGAATGTCTCAGAACTCATATGTGTGTGTAACTAAATGGTTGTGTGTTCCTCATTACTAGCCATGCTTTGTTATAGGATTTTTCAACCTTAAGATTAATCATTGCTGATTCTAACTACCTCAAAACCCAAAGGACTAGTAGTTTTCACGCCAACTCTGTTTAAAGGTTGAACACTCAACCCCCAAAATTAAGGTAATTGTTTCTAGCCCTTTAATTAGGAAAGCTCACTAAGTTGCCTTTATTTTATTTTACTTTTTTTTTTGTAATTTTTTTAATCTTTATTTTTTAATTATTATTTTTTTTAGCATGGCTTAGTAGTCCTGCAGTTTATTTATCATGTATTAAATCAGTGGATAGTAAATGATGAACACTATAGGTGTAAGCATGTGCAAAATGTCCTTCAAACTTTTCCATTGATTCTATATAAATCTTACCAAGTCTCATCTCAATAAATATAGCATCCCGATGTTTCAAACCACATATCAACAAAATATGCATGCATTAGAAATCATGCTCTATCCTCATGTATGAAAATAAATCTTCACAAAATAATTCTACTCAACCAAGGTGCTCAAATTTTACACAATGCTAGAAACAGAGTGTGTGTCAATCATTTGTGTATCAATGTACATTACATTAGTTCAAAAATTATGCTATCCTATGCACACAAATTACCCCCTAATTAGTGAGAGACATGGGCCTTAATGAATTGAACGAAAGAAAACAAAGTGTACATGAATAACTAAGCAACACAGATAACCAATTATGTGATATAAAATCAAGGAAAAACAACGAATAAGTATAAAAGACAAAATGCATTTAAAGAAAGCCATATAAGGAAGAAATAAATAAATTAAAACCAGAAAGCTTCCCCGAGGTCTTGCACAAGCAAGATCTCTTCGTTTGAATCAAAGGTAGTCATATACGGCTTTAGACGTTGTCCATTGACAGTGAAACTATTGCCATTTTTTAGATCGACAATGTCTATCGCCTGTGAGGATAAACCTCATTTACAATGTACGGCCCACTCTATCGAGATTTCAATTTACCAGAAAAAATATGCATGCGAGAGTTGTAAAGAAGAACTTCTTGGCCAAGTGTGAAGTGCATGAGATGAATTTTCTGATCAAGAATTTTCATGTGTTCCTTCGCCAGCTGAGCATTGTCATGGGCATCTCGACAAGTTTCATCCAATTCATTGATCTACAATTTTTTCAATCTTGAAGTCTCATCAAGTGACATATTAACATGTTTTATAGCCCAAAGAGCTTGATGTTGAATATCAGTAGGTAAATGACAAACTTTATCAAAAACTAATCGATAAGGGGACATCTTTAAATTAGTTTTAAAAGTTGTTTTATAAGCTCACAAAGCATCAAGAAGCTTAACTAACCAGTCTTTTCGATTATGATTGATAGTTTTCCCCAAAATGACTTTTATCTCTCTATTTGCTAATTTTACTTGCCCATTTGATTGAGGATGATAAAGGGTAGAAACTCAGTGTGTGATACCATAGTTCTTCATAAGTGTAGAAAATGGTTTGTTGCAAAATGAGAACCCCCATCACTAATGATAACTTTGGACATGCTAAAGCGAGCAAATAGAGATTGCAAAAATTTTAGGACAACACGATGGTCATTTGTCTTGCAAGTGACGACCTCCATCCATTTTGAAACATAATCCATAGCCAATAAAATATGTGTTTCCAAATAAAACCGAAAAATGTTCCATGAAGTCGATTCCCCAACAGTAAAAAATTTCTAAAGTGAGAATAGGGGAATGAGGCATCATGTCTCTTTTGCTAATGGATCCCATTTTTTGACAAGGTTCACAATTCTTACAAAAGTTATAAGCATCTTTAAACATGCAAGGCCAGTAAAAACCACTTTGCAAAATTTTAGCGACCAAAAAATGACCTCCACATGCACCCATATGAGAAAATCTCAACACAGAAGAAACTTCATCATCAGGAATGTATTTTTGAATCAATTGGTCCGAAAGATATTTGAAAATGTACGGATCATCGAAGTAAAAGTGTCGTACCTTAGAGAGAAATTGGCGCTTATATCGGATGGACAATTTAGAGGGCATTTGCTCAATCACTAAATAATTGACTATGTCAGCAAACCAGAGAGTTTTGTGAATCACAAATAGCTACTCATCCGGGAAACTATCATCAAGAGGAAGGATAACGTTTGAAGGGGAGGATGGTGGCAATCTGGAGAGATGATAAGCCACCACATTTTCAACTCCTTTCTTGTCCTTAATGGTGATGTTGAACTCTTGAAGTAGTAAAATCCAGCGAATCAAGCATGGTTTTGCATCTTTCTTAGCCAACAAATACTTAAGAGCAGAGTGGTCAGTGAAAATAGTAATAGGGGAACCAAGAATATAAGCCTGAAATTTATGAACTGCAAAAACCATTGCAAACAATTTTTTTTTTTCAGTAGTAGTATAATTTTTCTGGGCATCATTCAAAGTTATATTGGATAGTAAATCACAAAAGGTATGTTATAAGAGTAGAGTACAGATTGATCAGTCTTTCTAATGTCTGTTATAAGGTGGTCGCAAAATTTTGGCCAACAGGCTTAAAAGGGTTTTTCACAAATTCATCTCCCCTCAACAATTTGCCTTCATCCTTGCCAATAGCGAAGTTTAATCCCTTTAGAGGATTAAGACATGAAGACCACATTTCCCCATTTTTATTTATTTTTGGAAGTGAAGCCTTATCTAGACTCATCAATAGAGAAGAAAACTTGGGAAATCTCCACGGCATTAGAATTAGCAGAAATGGGCCCTCTATAACCCACTTGCTCTTTGCAGATGACCTGATTATTTTTTGTAAAGCTTCCACCCAAAATGCAAAATCTCTTCACAATTGCCTGGATAAATATTCATCTTGGTTTGGTCAGAAGATCAACGGATTCAAATCCTCCATCCAATTCAGTAGAAATACTTCCATTTTAGACACTAGATCCATCAAAGAGATTCTTGTTTTTAGAACCCCCTCGAGGCTCCAATATTTAGGTCTCTCATTAATTTCCAATAGATATGTCAGAAATAACTATAAGCATATCCTAGAGAAAATTCAAAAGAAGCTTTTTGGTTGAAAATTAAAACTCTTATCCCAAACTGGTAGAACAGCTTTGATAAAGTCTTTTGCTAGTGCCATCCTATATGATGTCTAGCATGATGAGTCCGAAGAAAGTCTCTCATGAGATTCACAGATCTTTCATGAGGTTCTGGTAGGATTTTGATCCAAAAAAATTTCATAATTTCACCCCAAAGTCTTGGAAATCTATTTGTAAACCCAAATCCATGAGAGGTTTAGGGATTAGATTGTCCTCTAAGTTTAACTAGGTCCTTCTCTCTAAGCTAGGATGGAATCTTCTCAGTAGCGACTCTAGCTTGTGGAAGAATATCATCATTGATAAATGTGTAAAACAAGCCTCTTGGTTGAGCATTCCTATGAAACCAACTGACTCTACTTTCTGGAAAAGTCTGCTTAAACAAAGAGATTTTTTTAGTCTTTAACTTATTATGCAGATTAACAAAAGCCTGGACTGACCCTTGGATTCCTTCCTTATCCCTCCCAATCCCAAACCCATTCTCTCCATACATAATTCAAGACCCACAATTAAAAATTTCTGAATTAATCATTGAAGAACCTAGAAGATGGAACTCCCTCAATTTTAATGCCATTTTCAATCAGACTACGATAAGAGAAATTGAAAAATTATCCCTTGCCCAAATTCAATTCCATAATATTAGGGACAATCTCAAATGGCTTTAACACTCCTTTGGAAAATTCTTTGTCAAATCTGCTTACTCTGCTCTAGTAAACTAATGCAATAACAATATTCCTTCTGTAGTCTGGAAAAAAGTGTGGCCATTGAAAATTCAAGATAGACTCAAGCTCTTCATTTGGAAAGTTTTTAACAACATTCTTCCAACAAAATCCATTGTTAATCAATAAATCTCTCAGCATGAGGAGCTTTTAGCTTGTCCTGTTTGTAACTTTGCAAAAGAAACCATTTTCCATCTCTTTTTAGAATGCCCATTGTGATATCCGCTTCTTTCTTCTTCTTTAATTATGAGGCTCGTTCTACGTGTTGAGATTTGATCTACGTGCTGAGCCTCGTCCTACATGTTGTACCTTGATGGCATGTTTCAAAAGTTATCCAGCAGATTTCAAAGTAAGATAGATATTTTAAAGCTTATAGATATTTTAAATATCTTGGAAATATTTATACAAGATATTTCTAGTATTATTAGATAAACTTATTTTTTTAAAGTAACACAATTATAATATTTTAATAAGTTCTAAAAATATTATAATTGTGGATAATTACTTAAATTAAATATTTTAGTTATTTTAAAATATTAAGAGATTTAACTTTCTGTTGAAAACTCTAAATTAATTTAAATGATTTTATTCTCTTTGAATAATTAATGATATTTCATCATTTTAAATAATGATGAAGAAATATTATTTTATAAACTTTAGTTTATAAAATAATATTCTATCTTAATTTCTTTTAGTGTTTTATTTTGAATTTTAGTTTAAATAAAACACTTAAGCGTTTTCAAATTAGTATTTAAACTCATCGTTAGATCATTTTGAGGATCCCAAAACAAAGGACTTAGATTAAATACCCAAGCCCTTACCTTTTTCTCTTCAAATTATATTTAATAGATATTATACTAATATTAGCGATACAAATTAATTAGAAATACCTATAAATGATAAATATGGTAAATAAACAAGTAAAACACTCCAAAATATATAAGGTTGTCTCCCAAACACTTGAAACCCAAATTAAGGTTCTCATTAGTAGGCCAAATGCTTGCTTAGCCAAAAACAAATGGGATAAGTTGCGAGAACGCAAAAGCAAACAAAAGAGTACAAAGATCAGGAAAATTTGTTTGCCCCCATATATGCACACCGACGAAGAGTGCTCCAAGACGTGATAAATATGGACGCCAGAGATACTTAAGTACCTATGAATCACAACTATTGATGTCATGTTTTGTAGCCTGGGCTTTCTCTTCATCACCGTGCACAACCTTCATCTCCATTGCCTAGCCGCCACCGGCCATCGTTGGCCTCACCTTCGGGCACTGACCACTCCTCTCATGCCAGCCACCACTCCCTCCTGTCGGCAAGCTCACACGTTCCCCCCTCTCTCCTCCCAAGGCTTCACTAGCAGAAATGGGTAAAAACCCATCATCCTCCTCCAAGCTGACGTACACGGCAGTTATGGTCTCTCCACCGGTCACCAACTGATCACCACCCTCGGTCAACATTCCCTCCCAATGTCGCCATACACGGCCAGAACGGTCATTGAGCACTTCCACTAGCACCACCACATCATGGACTTCCTCCCCATTTCCTCCTTTTCCTCTCCCTCTCTTTCTTTCTCTTTCTCCAATGGGTCTCCACAACCACATGTTTTGTTGTATCACCGTGCACTGCTTTGCACAGCTACCCACAACATCTCACTACCACCATCTTGTTCCTCTCATCACCAAGACCTTTCCCATCAATTTTCATGCCCAACGGAGCTTTGTACATCTCTCACTTTCCCTCACTCTCCAAAGGCACAAATTGCACTTCTTGTGGCCGATCCGCTGCCGTGAGCCACCCCCCGGCCACTATCTTGCCATCACATCTCCACCACATCTTCCTCTACCTTTCCATAGCTTTCCATGAAGTTCCATACCCTTCCTCCACCTCAAGCAACCTCCCTCCCTTTCGGATGCACTGTTCACAATGTGATGCCATCGTGCTCTGCCACCTTTGACAATTACAAGGCCATTTTGAGCCTTTCCAAGACCACGCCTAGCTATTTTCAAGCTCAAATCGCCACTTTACATGGTGGATGGCCACCGTATGCGGTGTTACCGCCATGTACAACTCTTCCGACGTCTTGATCGTGACAGGCAGCGAGCGACGCATGGTTATCCCATCGATGGTATAACCCTCTATCTCTAGTTATTTATTTTTATAGTAGTTGATTGGTTGGACTGTAGACTGTGTAGTTAGTAATTGTGGAGTTCGCTATATAGTTGTGAAGTGAAGTGCAGTTGTGAAGTGTTGGGCTTAACTGTGTAGTGTTGTGAACTGTGTTGTGAGTATGGACATAAGATGGATGCCGTAGTTGTGATGTGACTTGGAGTGTGAAGGGAGTACGCGTGGAGCGTGCTCTGTGTTGTGTGGTGACGCACTGTGTGATGTACATTGTGGTAATAAGTGATATAGCGAAGGGAGTACTGCGTACTCCATGTGGTGTAGTAATGCCCCGTGAGGTGTGCATCGTAGTGATGTGTGTCGTGTGTGGATGGAAGAGAGTTCACGTGAGTGTACTCTGTGCTATTTCATGATACACCAAACGGAGTGTCACGAAGGGTTGGATGGCGTAGCGGAGAAGCATAGAGTGTATGGTGTAGCGTTGGAAACTGTAAAACAGTGTCTCGAAGCAGTGGTGATATGGCCTGTAGTCTAAGGTGATGGGTGTCACCTTGTGGTTGACTTATGGTTGAGTATATATGGAAGTGGTGAAAAGGTATCAGAGAGTGCAGCGGATGCATGATGGGCATCGTGACGTGACTCGGGATTAATCTCGAGTTACGTGACGTGGTAGAGGTGCATTTTGGATACAGTCCTCTTGTTAAGTGTCGGGAACTAGGTAAACATATCCCGAAACTATGGTGATGTGGCGTGTAGTCTAAGGTGATGGGTGTCACCTTGTGGTTGACTTATGGCTAAGAATCTATGGAAGTGGTGAAAAGGTATCAGAGAGTGTAGCGGAAGTATGATGGGCGACGTGCTGTAACTTGGGATTTGGTCTTGAGCTATGTGAAGTAACAGAGGTGCATTTGTGGATGCAGTCCTCTTGTCAAGTATTGGGATGAACTTGTACAGGGCCAGGAAGTAGGAAGAGTCCTATCGACCGGGTTTGAGTAAGCTGTTATCGGAGTATGAAGCTTGTTTATACAAATGGGCGTTCATTGGAATTATAAGTTGCTCTTAGGTGATAAAAGGGATAGGGTACATGTGCTTCTAGTAAGACACGTGTGTCGGACAGGTTTACCATATATAATGGATAATCTGTCCTCAACATGGTTATATGGTATTTTAGCCTCAGAATTGGCTTGAATTCATGTAGCCTGACTGGTTGGGAATGAGGATTTAATATGAGTTAGGATGCATGAAGGTAGTAATGGGTAAGTAGTCTAAGGTTGGGACGCATGACTTTGTCTATCGGAATTATGCGTAGGAATGTGAAAATAGAAGAATGAGACGGAGGTCTTAGTGTCTTAACCCAAAGGCGAATCATGGAGGTTCACTTTAAGGAATAAGACCCTGAAGGTTTTAGCATAATAAATGGCACGTAAGAGCCCATGGATGGATGGAGAGTGTTCCAAGTGAGGCATAGTTCTATTTTTAGAATAATTACTTATGCATTAGATAGATGATGACATAAGGTTATGTGTATGCATATAGGTTGCCATCTGACACGCACACGAATGGACTGCATGGAATGAGTATGGTGTGAAGTCCAGGTAAGTATTGTGTTCATACTCTTCTAAAGTTTTTCTTAAATAAACGAAGAAGAAAACAAAAGCTCTTTCTCTAAAAGGAAAATGTAACTTTTTCTCCATGGAGACACGCTTTACTTCAAAGAAAACGAAGCTTAAGTTTTCAAGTATAAGTATGTAGCGGCCCTCATTGGCAGCCCATTTTCATGCACCCAAAGTATTTACATGTATGCATGTAGATGGATGCTATACATGGTATGTATTTTATATATGTTCACGAAAGGAAAACAAACTAAAGCTTTAATTTCTATACAAGTTTTATCATACTTTTATTCTTATTTTTATGCTAGTTTGTGTTTAATTTCTTATTTATTAGAGTTTTTATTTATTTTATTTATTTTTTGTTTAAGAATAAATAAATTGAAGGAGTCATGGGAATTAAGGAGGAAACTTTCCTTTTCGAATTCAAATTCTCTTCATCAAGAGTCCTTAAAAAATATTCCTTGCACTAAATTCTTGAAATACCCTTTAGTATTTGGAACATAACTTTTGCTAGAGAACTTCAAAAATGACGATTTGGGTATGTACAAAAAGTTAAGAAAAAACGCTACAACTTTCATGTATAAGACTTTCCAAGAAAGGAAGATCTCGATAGATAAAATAGCACATCAGGTAGATGGCATAAAAACAGCTGATTTTGAGAGAATCTTGTTTTGGGGAGGTAAGAGGGAGGACGACTAGAGTATTGAAAATAGAGGATTTTTTTCACCATTGAAGAGAGATTTGAAGTTTGGAAAAAGAAGGAGAAGACAAAGGTTGAATTGGAGTTGTTGACAATTGAGATTCTTAATCTACATACAGTTTCATTCTTAACTCTTTCATCTTTTCTTTGTACAATTTTCATTATGAATTCCATAATTATTATGGTTTGTTTTGATTCTGTTATGACCTTTTTTGTATTGCTAAGGCTATGATATAGCCTCTTCATGATAATTCTGAATCTTATTTCTATGTGATTATAATTTTATCTTTCCTTTTGAGTATATATCGTTGAGTTTAATGCTTTCAATTATTTGGTCAATAGTGGAGTGATTTGTTGTGCATATTAATTCGAGAGATGATGCATGTAGTGTGATAATTTGAGAGATGATGCATGTAATGTAGCTTCATATGATGTATGTCATGAATTGAATGAAAGCAGAAATGTGTCAATGTGATTTATGAGGCTTTTATGTGAAATATTATAAATTTTAATGTGCTCAAATCCTTTTAAATTTGCATAGACATATATCGGGTTATCATATGTTAAGTAATTCTAATTCTACTTGAGAGAGGGTCTTAGATAAGTTAGAATCTTTCGCCGTTAGATAGAATGATAATTGATTGATTGCTGGTTAAGATTTGAGATTTGATTGGTTAGGTGAGTTGGATGCGTTAGTGTTTTCTTTTGGGTGAAATCTTCTTCTTTTTAAGTGTTTGGTTAAGTCTTCATATATTGATTTAATTTCATTTGTTTTTATTCTTTTATTTTCAAATTCCAAATCCACCAGTTTTCTTAATTTTTCAAATAATTGAGATTTCGAATAATTTCAATAGTTAATAAGTAAATAGTCCTTATGAGTTCGACATCGTAATTTATCATTATATTACTTGTTACGAATTCGTGCATTTGCAAATTTTCACAACATCAAACAATTAAAAAACATTAGAGTGGAAGGAGATTCACAAAGAACTATAGCAACTTTAAAGGAAGCAACACAACCTCAAGACTGGATTGCACAAGACATCATAAGGGACACAGGATTAATGTTGAGCAATTTTGAGTCTTGGGAAGCTGTTAAAATACATCGATTTTAGAATTAATACAACTAATTACGTAATAGACAGCATCCAATAATATAACTTGAAGCATACCCTTAATCAAGATTCCTCCATATTTAGTAGAATTTCACAAAGACCCACCTTCTTACGTATAATTAATACGGTGCAGTATGGCCTTTATCATTAATGAATATTTACTTTTTTGAGTAAAAAAAAAAAACTATGCTTGTTGTGAGAATAATATATTAAAAAAAATAGATCAATAGGATCAATACGCAATTACATGTGTTGACCGGAAAACTCAAGAACAATGGGCAGCTTAGCATCATGTTTGGCAATGCAGGGGACCTATTTGCGATCAATCCGCAATTCACAAAACCCACAAGAAAGAATCCCAGAAGTGAAAGGAGTCAAATGACATGCACAACTGCATGATGAAGAAATTCCATCTGCAAAGAGAAGAAAAGGTAACTTCTTTTACTCCTTGTATGACTGATTAAAATGGCGGGTTGGGATCGCAGAGAGAGAGGCTATTATTTTTTAAGTTGTCAGAATTTTGTAACGCTAGTAGCTGAATGGGCCAATGGCCAGAAAACAAATATAAGAGATCATATATGCAGTCTCTAAGTATTATATAATAATAAAATCCACTTATTTTTGAAAGAATTGAACGATACTTTTCTGCCCAAAATTACTCAACAAATATATCACCTCTGAAAATTATATACATTCTACTATCCCACTGCTTATCATCTCTACCTGTGTCGGTTGACCCTTTGGAGTGTTTGGCTTTATGCTTCAAAAGGTATTTTTCCGAGAGAGAGGAACTTCCACCGCTTGAACGTTCTTCGGCTTCTTCCTTACATTCTTCCTGTTCCAACACAATCCCATATTCGGTATGTCAATCTATTATTCTCCATAATCTTGTTCTGGTTAAATCTAAAGGGTTCTTTAAAAACCAAAGAAGTTGTTCTCTGTAATTTGCTCTGATTTCTTTTTCTGTTCTGAAGCTACTTCTTTGTGTAATTAGGATCTTTGTGCAGTCTTTATTATCTGGATGCTATATGGTTCTATTTTTTTTTTTTCTCAAATCATCTTTCCTTACCTGGTGATGTCTGGGGTCATTATATTTATAAAGAAAAAGTAAAAAATACCAATACCTTTTATACAAGTTGTGTCAGGCTTCCACATATCAAAAGTGTGTTTGGTACTTAAATAAACAAGCTTCTAAATAGATTTACTAATCTAGCTTGTAGGTGGCTGCAATCATGATTTGCTATGAAATCGGCCTCAATAAGTATTGAAATGAAAAACACAAATCCTCTTCTTGATCATGTGTTATGTGAAGATTAAAGAATAACAAGATTAAAAAATAACGAGATTAAGAAAATTAATAAAACGGTTGAAAGTTAAATGAAACGGCGCGGTTCATGGGTAAGGGGGGATTGTAATGCGTGTGCTTTATGTGCTGCAGTCTGCGTTTTACTTTGATTAGAATGGTGCATGTATATAAGGGTGGGTCGTGTAGATGAAAGGCATGCAGTGTTTTCAAGTGTTGTAGATGATTTTCATGTGGAGGTTCAGGGCTCCTTGAAAACTCATCAAGAATTATAGTGAATGATTCTTGATTTCATCCATTCTCTTTCTTAAGTATTCTTTAGCATTTTTCCATGTTTTCTTGCTTTTCTTGGTTGTTCCCTTACAATATGATGCTGGATAAGCAAAACTAACAATGCCATCGGCAAGTTAGGTAGAAAAAATTTCAAGGAAGATAATTCTGAGGAGAGCTAACTAGTTCGACTTCTCACCAGCAACGTTTTTAATGGTCTGTTTCTAACCAATCCCTTCATCTTGTACATCTCTCCTAACTTCAATGGGTGAGACAACATAAATCAACAGCTAAAGTATGGACACCATGAAGAAGAAAGACATATATTCATTTAAGAGATCTTTTTCCTCTGGTTATGGTCCCTGTGGCTGAAGGCTGTCTTCTCTAGGCACACAAACTTGCACAGAATATTAGCATAATGTCAGCCAAACATCACTAGAAAAAGAAGAAAGGAGCGATCAGCTGAAACACTTCACATAACTTGTAAATAAAAAACGAGAAATGATTAAATATGTACCAAAATGATTCACAATAACATTGATTTATAGAAAAGCATGTTGCAGAATTCCCTAAATACATTTTCTCATTTTCTAACTGTTCAAGGAGTTAATTACAGATCAAACAATCAAGACTGCTCCAACAACTAGAAACTGTCCAAACAGTTCACCTTGTTACTATATATTTTTCAACTCCATTGTCAACACTCAACTCAGGTTGTCAGTTTGGCACCATGACAGTAAAATTGATAATGGAGTTTTTAGCAAGGGTACTTCTGGTTGCGAAAACTACAGTTTTAAACCAAATAACTTTTTGTTGTTTCAGCCAAGAATTACGTGTCCCATTAGTCTCACAATCACATGGATTCCACTTAGCAAAAATACACTTTTGGAACACATTTCTGGTTGTTGCAAATAAATTCAAGTTTCATGTAGTGTGCACATTGATAAAGCTTAGGTTTCAACCTCTTGATATTATGTTCATATCCATGGTTTGGCCATTAAGTTTGAGTGTCGCGTTTCAAATCTAAATCACTACATCTGCTGTAAATCATTCCTAATTACTCCATTAACTGTCAAAGTTGTCCACAAATTTTGTATGTAATAATACTATTTGATTTTTGTGAAGTAGTACTATCAAATGTTGGGTTTTCCTACTTGACCTGAAAGTTTACCATATATTGGTCATCATCTTTTAGTAGCAGACAGTTGCTGTCCCATCCATCTTATAGTTATATTTATATATAACAATGGCTGAATCCACAATGAGCAAGAAGAAACTAGAAGGCAAAGTGGCCATAGTCACGGGTGGTTCTAGTGGCATTGGGGAGGCGACCGCACATCATTTTGCCAAGCATGGTGCACTTATGGTGGTGATTGCTGATATCCAAGAAGAACTAGGCCAGCAGGTTGCCAAATCCATTGGTTTGAACCATTGTACATACATATGCTGTGATGTGACTAATGAAGAGCAAGTCAAAGCCATGGTAGAATGGACGGTCAACAACTATGGACACCTTGACATCATGTTTAGCAATGCAGGGATTTATGGTAGGTCAGATCAGACCGTACTTGACCTCGACTTGTTGGCCCTTGACCACCTATTTGCGATCAATGTGCGTGGCATGGCCGCATGTGTAAAGCATGCAGCGCGTGCTATGGTTGAAAAGAGTGTGAGGGGGAGCATTGTGTGCACCGCAAGTGTATCAGCAAGTCGTGGTTCAACTAAATGCACTGACTACCATATGTCCAAGCATGCAGTGCTTGGGCTTGTTCGGTCAGCAAGCAGGCAACTAGGGGAGCATGGGATTAGGGTGAACTGCGTATCACCCTCTACAGTCGCAACTCCTATGGCATGCAATGCACTTGGAATGGATGTAGAACAGTTGGGGAAGGCTTTTGAGCCGCATGCAAGCTTAAATGGACTTGTGCTAGAAGTTGGACATGTGGCTGATGTTGTGCTCTTTCTTGCATCAGATGATTCTGGTTTTGTTAATGGGTATGACCTGCTGGTTGATGGAGGCTGGATTGACTAATGAAATCAAGATAAGCATTAAGGAGGCAACCTGCATGACTCCAAGCCAGTAAAACTAATGTTTGTGGTTGGAAAGTGATGGAAAGCAAAGCATTTGGTTATATTGGTGTGAACTAAAAAAGGTCCAAAAATGTGTGTTTCTAAAAACTTCAAAAAGCCTTCAATTATCACCTTGGTTTTCTTGAATAAAATGATCTTCTCTGGTTCGAGCAAATAAAGCTACTATGTGATGATGACTGATGAGTTGCTGCATATGAGGAAACATATCGGCTAATAACAAAGTCTCTCATGGGTTGATTTTGAAATATGTCGACTTATTTCCAAATCCGTCTCTCTACCTCTCTAGCTATAATCACAGTTTTGTACACAATAAGGTCTACACATGTTATACACAAACCATAAACATTGTGAAGATACGGTTTTGCAATAAAATAAATGACGATTTTATTGTAAATTAATTGCTAATCTTTATTGAGAAAGAATGTGATGATTAAAGATCTTTATTTGTTGAAAAATTATTGAGATCAATTGGCAGGTTAAATGCTTTTATTTATTTATTTAGTTTTTTACATTTAAACTTGAAACTTCTTATATACTTATGTACGCTACAGGTGGACGTAGCGGTTTTTATCACCTATTAATTTAAGAGATTTTATCAACTATGGCTATTTTTTTTTTCATGCCCTTGCATATGCAATCCTGTGTTACTTGGATGACCTTTCCAAATTTGAGATCCAATCCGGTTTTTATCAACTACAATAGGTAATTTTATATTTTTCCATTGTATTGAGAGATATGCAAGGTCATTAGAAAAATGTAAAATCACCTATTGTAGTGGAATTGGCTCCCAAACAACTGGTGGGCGTAGGTATTATGCAAAATCACGTAAATCTCTATCACTTTATTTATCTTTTATTTGCTTATTTATTATTTGTTGTCATAGATGAATGCAAAGAACACCATATCAATGCCTGAATCATTGTCATGGTGGGGGATAATTCTTTCCCCCAAACACAAAAATGAATTTTCTTTGCCAAGCCTTGGCATTAGGGTACCAACCTTTGAATCGAGTAACCCGACACTTAGGTCGAGAGTGAAAACTACAAACATTACCTCCTAGCGACTTGACCGTGTGGGTTAGGATGAATTCCCTAGCAGTCAAATTGGAATACTCTTCCCTGGTAGGCTCCAGAACATCCACCATATAACACAAAAACACATCAAGATTCATCGAGCATTAGGATGTAGTTGGGTGGAAGCCAAGCCTAGGTAGTTGAGAATGTCATGCACTGGGCGACAAAAAAGAAGTCTTAGCCTGTGAGAGAAGGCAACGATAGGCAAGGCATCCTCATCGACAACACCCATCGAATTGGTGGCCCCATGCCGAGGTCCAGGAACCTCTAGGACCACAGACTTAGGGATTCGGTAGGTGTCCCTCAGTCTCTTGAGGTCAATAGTGGTGGTAATTGAAGACCAGTCATATCCCTTGAAGTAAGGAGGGTTCCTCAGGAAAAGGTGTTCAGACACTCTCGAAGACCCAAAATTATGGGGGGGTGTGTGAATCGTGAGATGGAAACTGTGAGGTGCCCTTGGGGGCCAATGAAGCAAGCAGAAGGAAGGGAGAATGAAAGATAGGGTTTTGACAAAGAGCACTGAAGGATATGAAGCAAAGAAAGAAGAGAATGCATGGGGAAAAGTAAACTGGCATAGAAGAGTGTTTAAATTGAGAAGGAAACAATAGTTGGGAAGCCCTAGGAGGGGGAGACATCTGAATCACCACGAGTAGAGCCCACAATCTTGGTGATGTGAACAACATTGGCATATACTGTTATGTCCAGTCTTGAGACATGAGAGCATGAACTAACGATAATAATTAATGAAAAAAAGACAAAATAGGTCTGAGTGATTTAAATTCCCGACACGACAGCATGACAAGAATTTGCATAGTAATTGGAAGGACTCTTTTATCCCTATCAATTGGGTCTACAGTAGTAAGTTTGTAACACCCGATCTAATTAACCAGTAGGATTAGTCTTTATGCACCCTTAAATTAAGTTTATGATTTTGAGCATTTAATATTTTATTTATTTATTATTATTATATTATTTTGTTTATTTATTTTATTAGAATAGTTAGATTTATTAATATTAGATTTATTGATTATTAAGCATGAAGGATTAGTGGAGCAAGCCCATTAGTAATCCTAGTAAGGCCTTTAAAAATTTAGAATGTGAATGGGCTAATACTTAGAAGCCGTGAACCAATCCTATCAAGGAATGCAAGTCTTGGTAGGTTAAGAGTTGGCCCAAGTTTGAGGAAGATATATGGTCTTTTCGGCCCAACTTGGTATAGGCTTGACCCATGGCCCCGTTAGGTCAAGTTGAGCATTTCAAGCTCCTTCTTTGTTGATCTTGAGGCCTCTCATAATCTCTCAAAATTTGGAAACAAAGGCCTTCCATCAACCCACACCCAAAGCTCATAAAACCTCCACTCACACTCATGGCCCTTTTAAGCCCAGCAAGGCCCAATGGCTTGTTTTGATTTTCTTCACTCTTCAAATTGAAGTTTAATAAACCATACCATGAGTTTCCTCAAGCCCATAGCATACCCAAGTAATTCATTCAACCCAAATTTAGTTTTGAAATTTGGTTAGGACCATTAATCAACTTACCCATGATTAGTGATCTTTAAACGTTATTTTGAGCTTAATTTTGTTTCTGAATATTTTTAGCCTTTTTGATCTTAAATTTTCATATTTCATTACTCAATTACATCATTCTTAGATCATATTAGAACCCTAGATAATCCTCCACTCATGTCATTAATGGAAATGACATAGCAAACCCTCAAACTACACCAATTAGCACACATGTGCCCTTTGTCTGCAATGGATTGTTTTGCCCTTAAGCCAAATGTTTTCATGCCCTTTTCTACTATGGTACTTAAACACCTCATGAAACCCCTTTGAATCCAGACTAATTTGGTTTCAAGTATCAAACCAAAAATAGCAAACTGAATTGCACCTTGGGTACTAGTTGGATGGAAACCAAGTTGTTTGAGTTTCAACCTCCCTTCTATCCTTAGCCGAGCCACCACCCCACGCCACCTCTATCACCACACAATCCACAAGAGGTCCTCATGGTCATCATGAGCTTTTGACCCATTTTTCCCACTAGAAGAAAAAACTAAATCAAAGGCTTCAAGTCACCTCCATTTCGGCAATCCCCTCCCCTTATCCCTTTCATTTGAGTTGCTATTTCATGATCACCAGGCAACCAACCATGAACCCTTTCTACACCTGAAAATCCTTACAAATATGGCTAATGACCTGCTCAAAGCAGCCATGAAGAAAAGACAAGAGGGTGATGTCAAAGCCATGATAAAAAATGCCCAAGAAAACTACCCATTGAACCCGTTAGCTTCGTGTATGATGTTTTTTGGTTTTTCTTCCCTTTATTTTGCACCACAACCAGACCAGCTCCCTTGAGATCAATGTAGCACTTGAATTGCTGAAATCATGGTGAATTTAGGACATTATTCACCCTGCACAAAGTGACACAAGGTGATGAAGACAAGCTGAAATTTCTACACCTTACACCACCACCCAAACCACTCAATCTGCAAAGGTTAGGCCACCATCCCCTCCCCTTCGGCTGCCTACAAAAATTCATTCCACCCCCTCATTTCCTCCACACCTCAACTCTAGCTCCTCTTGAGCACTTAAGAGCCATCTTCCCCTTTGTTCTTGAGGGAAATCAAAAGGTGTATGTGAGATTGAGTGTTCTTGAAGTTCTTGGTGTTCTTGTGTTGGCAGCTTGATTGGGCCACATAATTTGTGAGTTTTCTTGTCCTACTAGATCTTTGTTTACATGTCAAGTTTTGTTCTTAAGAATTAGATTGGGTTTTGGTTAAGTTTAGATAAAGTTACCATGCTTAATTCAAAACTAGGATAATTAAGAATGGTTTAAGAGTTTAAATTATTTTTAGAGAAAATTTTGGTTATGTCATGTCTTATAATTTATGATATGGTTTATTAATGTCTTAGAATGATCATTGAAGTTTCAATTTTGAAATTAGAAGCATGCCATGATAATTTTTGATTCTAGCTTGGGTTGATCATCAAGAATGCATGGTTTTTAATTAAGTTATGATTAAGACATGAAGTTTTGATTTATTCACCTAGGGCTGATCCTTAAGCATTTAGAAAGTCTTGTGATTGAGATAAGAATAAAAATATATGTTTTTGTTGAATTGAGAAAGCATTCATTTATGATTTAGGTTATGTAATGCCCGTTCTTGTTATGGGTCATTTACAAAATGATTTTGTGAAAAGAGATGGGAATTACCGTTCGTTTTGAAATTTCTTTTTCTTCCATGTTAGGATACAAAAGACTCCATGATTATAAATAAAACATGTTTCTTAATTTAAAAGGTTATAAAAAATATTAAAATTTTAAATTAAAGTCTCTCGTACAAAACTTTGTGTCTAAGTTTTCGTGCTTTTCCCTTTGGGTCGTGTTTGTCCTGATGCGTCATGCTCATTTTGTCCCTAGGAGGGCACACATAAAAACTAAAATGAGTCGATGAGTCGATGACTCGAAGACATTACTTCATACATTTAAAATATAATAATATAAGTTTTCAGTCATGCATTCATCACTCCATACATATCATACATAGACATTCAATTCATTTTAAAACATTGTGAGGTGAGGTTTTTCTTTAAAAAAGATTTTCTTCTCGTAAAATAGTTCTCCATGCCTTGCTGCCTTCATTTTTTAAAGAGTCTTAACATACATGCATTCTTTCCTAACATGCATACATTTTTTTTTATCGTTTTCATTGGCCGTTGCACACTATTATTTAAAACATAAGCATTTATATTTCGAATAATTTATTTTTGTGAAAATATATCCAATACTTACTACGTATAACATCCATTCACATGCATATACTCACATACTTTGGGTGCGTAAAAAGGGGTTGCCAAGGAGGGTCGTTACATATTTATACTTAAAAACTTATACTTAGCATTCTTTTGTAAAACCAGTTTTGTGCCATTTTGTAAAGTATCGTAAAGGAAAAGCGTTTCGTTTTCATTTTCATTTATTTATAAAACTTTAGAAGAGTATGGACATAATACTTACCTGGACTCCATGCCATACTCGTTTCATGCAATCCATTCATATGCGTGTCAGATGGAAACCTACGTGCATACACAAAACCTCAACTTCATTCTCTATCTAATATAGAAGTAACTATACTAGAAATAGAATTACACCTCACTTGGAATACTCTTTATCCATTCCCATGTTCTTACGTGCCATTTATTATACTAAAACCTTTAGGATCCATTTAATGTCACTACCTCCATGTTCTATGTCTCCCTCATCACATTTCTTCTCTTTGGGACCCACTTGGGTCACATTTTTCAAATCCAACGCTCTACTTCGAGGTCTTATCCTTTAAAGTGAACCTCTATGATTCACCTTAAGGTTGAGACAACCTTCATCTTACTCTTTTATCAACCACATTTCGATGCAATACTAAGACCAACAAAATCACGTATCCCAATCCTAGACATCTTACCCATTACTATATTCATGTATCCTAGCCCATACTTAATCCTCATTTCCAACTATACATGCCATATGACTTTAAGCCAATTCTGAGGTTTAAACATCGTGCAACCATGCTTAAGACATATTACCCATTATATATGGTAAATCCGTTCGGTACACGTGTCTTACCAGATGCACATGTACCTTATCCCTTTTGTCACCTAAGATCAACTTATAGTTCAATGAATGCCCACTCATATAAACAAGCTCCATACTCCGATACCAACTTCTACCTAAATTTGGTCAGTAGGACCTTTCTACTTCCCGATTCCTTTTACAAGTTTATTTCAACACTTGACACGACAGGGCTCCATTTACCATTGCATCTCTGTCACATCACATTGCTTCAGACAAATCTCGAGTTATGTCATGACCCCAGTCATGCTTCAGTTACGTTACTCTTACACTACCCCATTAGTTCACACATTCTAAGCCATAAGTCAACTACAAGGCAACACCTGTCACCTTGGACTACAGGTCATATCACAACTATATAGAAATACCGTTATACAGTTCCTGATGCTACACAACACGCTTTACGCTCCTCTACTATACAACCATCCTTTTCCTCACCACACGCCATACGGTGCATTGCTACACCACATGGAGTACGCACCATGTGTACTCCCTGCGCTACATCACTTATTACCACGACGCACATCATGCAGTACGTCGCTACACGACGCACATCACACAGTCCATCGCTACAGGACATGGAGCACAAGCCATGTGTACTCCTTTCGCAACACTATGTCGCATCACAACTACATGATTACTACCAACAATTCACTACATAACCACACTTCATAATAACACAGTCTACCACCCAACCAACCATCTAACATTTAATATAAATAACGAGGGATAGATGGTTATACCATCAATAGGATAACTCATGCGTTGCTCGTTGCCCATCGATGGGATAAAGGCGTAGGAAGAGACATACGTGGCAGTTAAACCGTGTATAGTGGCTGTTTGGGCTACTAGAGATGACTATAGGTGTGGCTCTGAGCGGGGAAAGGTTTGGTTGTGGTCCTAGAGTGGTGGCCTCATGGTGGTGCTGAGGTGGCATGCGGTGGAGGCACGGTGGTTTGTGGAGGGGTTTTGGGCTGTGTATGGCTAAACTGGGAAATTTGTGGGCTTCAAAAGACTAGCCATTGGAAGACTTGAGGGAGGTGTGGTAGAGCTATTGTGGCGAGGTGTTGGCTGTACGGTGGTTGGAGGCGGCGAATCTACGCTGTGGGTCTTGGAAGACCCATGAGAGAGTGGGGGAGAGTGAGAGAGATGGGGACTTTGGTTGGGCATGAGAATAGCCAGGGGAGGTCGTGGGTGGCTGAGGATCACGGTGATAGTGGTGCGGTGGCCTAGGTGACAGTGCACGGTGGTACAAGTGGAGGAACCCATGTGTTGCTTTGTGCGTGTGTGAGGTGGTGCAACGGAGAGGGAGAGAGTTAGGGGGAAAATGAGGCCATGGAGGTGAAGCCCGTGAGCTTGAGGTGTCGGTGGAGATGCTCGATGGCTCCGTTGGTTGCATACGGCGGAGCAAGGTGAGATAAATGGGTTTGAAACCCATTCAGTCAAGCTGCCATAGAAGGAGAGAGAGGCCACCGTGTGACTCACCACCAGTGAGGTTGGACTCAACGGCATGAAGGGGAGCTGCCGATGGTGGAGGTGACTAAAGGTGGCCGGCGTGGCTGAGCTGGGAGGAGAAGCACGGTGGAGAGGATAGATTGAACTTCTATCGGGCTGGGGAAAAAAGGGAGAGCAAAGAGGGGGAAAGAGAAAAAGTGAGGGGAAAAAGCTAGGGGCTTGGGTATTTAATCCAAGCCCATAGTTTTGGGATATTCAAAACGATCTAACAGTGAGTTTAAATACTGATTTGAAAATGTGTAAACATTTATTTAATTTAAAAGACTGAAGGATTTAAGACATTATTATTTTATAAATTAAAATTTATAAAATAATATTTCTTCATCATAAATTAAAATGATGAAGTCTTGTTAATCACTTGAAGAGAATAAAACCATTTAATTTAATTTAGAGTTTTTAACATAAATTTAAACCTCATAATATTTTTAAGTGACTAGAATCATTTAAATTAAATAATTTTTCACAATTATAATATTTTTGGCATTCTTAAAAAAAATTATAATTGTGTTATTTAAAAACAAAGTTTAGTTTGATAATACTGGAAATATTACATATAAATATTTTCAAGACATTTAAAATATTCATAAGTTTTAAAATACTGGATTTACTTTAAAATCCGCTTGGTATCTGTAAAAATATTCCATCGAGGTTTGGCATGCAAAACAAGGCTCATAACTATAAAAGAAGAAGCGGGTTGTTACAGGTTAAGAGCATGTATCATGCTTAATTAATGAAGGATTAATGAAGATTAAGGTTTTTAGCCATGATTAAGTGTTGGGATGAATTTGTTCACCCTAGAATTTGTTTATACCATGTCATTAAGGAATATATTGATTATTTGTGCTTTAAGAAAATTGTATAAGCATGCATTCATAGATATCAATAGTTAAAAATACACTTAGGCATTAACTAGAGTACATGCCATATGTTGTGCATTTGAACTAGGTCCACTTTAAATTTTATAATTCTAAAGGAATAGATGGTTTTAGAATATGAAAATTATGGGGCCCATAAAGTTTGGTTAAATTTGATGTTCGTTTGCAAATAATGAAAAATTTAGGGCCTTAGTAGCAATTTTTGAGAGTTTAGGGGTATTTTTATAAATGCTCATTTTTGAAGCCTTTTGATTATGAACATCTTCCTATGGTAGTATAAATCCTATTTTAGTAATAATTTTATTTCAGTCGTTACGACCTTTCAAATTCGGAAAGTTTGTAAGTTGGTCTCTAACTTACATCTTGATGAATTATTTCTGATTTATTGATAAATACCACATATGTTATAATTTTCATTTTGAGCATAAAATATCATATTATATGATACATTGAGTGCATACTTAGATGACATGTGATATTTTCATCATTTTTAGTATATTGCATATAAATGTCATTTTGCATTGAAAGCTTGCTACAAATGCATATATATCATGAACTACATTTTTTAATTAGCATGAAAAATAGTTTTTGTCATGACCCCAAAGTTTAGGATGGGGAGTTATCCTAGTTGAACTCCTCTATTCACTCTGAAGTGTTTAAGGATGGAGTGGTGACTCCTAAGTGGACGAAGAATAGTCAATGGTTTTACTGTGAGTTGTACTAGGGTCACCAACAGGTATTCTTAGTACATATGGAGAACAACGATGATACCACATGTTATGATGTTATGCTTAAATATGAATTGCTTATATTAATTAAATGTTATGATATTTTTGCTAGTTAAGTGGAAAAATGTTTCCTGTCATAAAAATGTTGATTGGAAAACTCGAGAACCATGGGCAGCTTGGCATCATGTTTGGCAATGCAGGGGCCCTATTTGTGATCAATTCACAATTCACAAAACCCACAAGAAAGAATCCCACAAGTGAAAGGAGTCAAATGACATGCACAACTACATGATTAGGGCTGTAATCGAGCCGAGTTTTGGCTTGCCAAACTCGAGCTCGACTCAAAATACTCTTTTTTTTAATTCTTTGTTCGAGCTCGACTCGATAAGTTGAAATCTCAACTCGAACTCGAGTTCGAGTTCGTCCCACAAACGAGTTCGAGTTTGAGCTCGAACTCGAGCTCGAATTTGAATTATTTTTTTTAATAAGATTTAATAATTAATAAATTAAATAAATAAATAAAAAAGAATTAATATTGAATTTATACAATTAACAAGTAGAACCTCTATTAAATTATAAAATTTTAAAAAATTTATAAATAATTAATATCTAACTAGTTGATATTTATCCAAAATAATAATATATTATATGCCTACATATATTATTAATACATATACTTAATATGATAGAATATATCTATTTCATATATGGTTTCCACATACTAGTATATGAAATTATTAAATTTTATCAACTAATTATTATACAAATTATAAAATATACTTATGAGGTATATTTACTATATAGACATAGTAATTAGAATACATATTATATATTTAATTATAAAAGTAGTATGCTTATATTATTAGCTAATATATATATACATGCATAGGTGTATGTATATATTTATTAATATATGAATGAGTTTTAATCGAGTCGAGCTAACGAGTCGACTCGAGCATAAACGAGCGAGCCTAAACGAGCCTTAGTTGAGTCGAGTCTAGTTTTGTCGAGTATGTGTCATTTACAAATCGAGCGAGCATCTGCTTTAACGAACGAACTTTTTTTTTTTCACGAGACGAGTTCGATTCGAGTTTAATCGAGCGAGCTATTGAACAGACTGGTTCATTTACAGCCCTATGCATGATGAAGAAATTCCGTCTGCAAAGAGAAGAAAAGGTACCTTCTTGTACTCCTTGTCTGACTGAATAAAATGGCGGGTTCGGATAGCAGAGAGAGAGAGAGAGAGAGAGGCTATTATTTTTTAATTCTTTTTTAAATTGTCGGAATTTTGTAACATAACTTTTTAAAATGCAGGCAGAAGTATCGAGAAAAAAATAAAAAACTTTTGTCCACATAAATTTTTGAATATACAGTCCACTTACTTTTAACAGGATTGCACGACTCAACAATTATATCATCTCCGTAAATTATACACGCACCATCCTAGTATCCCACAGCTCATCATCTTTACCTTTCTCGGTTGACCTTTGGAGTGTCTGGTTTTATGCTTCAAAAGGGATTTTTCCGAGGGAGAGAAACTTCCACCGCTTGAACGTTCTTCGTCTTCTTCCTTACCTTCTTCCAGTTCCAACACAATCCCATATTCGGTATGTCAATCTATTATTCTCCATAATCTTGTTCTGGTCAAATCTACATGGTTCTTTAAAAAACAAAGAAGTTGTTCTCTGTAATTTGCTGTGATTTATTTTTCTGTTCTGAAGCTACTTGTTTGCGTAATTAGGAACTTTGTGCAGTCTTTATTTTATGGATTCTATATGGTTTCTATTTTTTCTCAAATCTTCTTTCCTTACCTGGTGATGTCTGGGGCCATTATATTTATAAAAAAAAAAAGTAAAAAATACCAATACCTTTTATACAAGTTGTTTTGTCAGGCTTCCACATATCAAAAGTGTGTTTGGTACTTAAATAAACAAGCTTCTAAATAGATTTACTAGTCTAGCTTGTAGGTGGCTGCAATCATGATTTGCTATGAATTCGGCCTCAATAAGAATTGAAATGAAAAACACAAATCCTCTTCTTAAACATATGTGTTATGTGACAGATTGAAGAATAACGAGATTAACGGCTGGAATAAAGGAAGTAAAGGGAAACCGGGGTGTTTAAGAGAATTAATAAATCGGTGTATTGAAGGTTAAATGAAACGGCACATATTCATGGGAAAGGGGGGATTGTAATGTGTGCGTTTTATGTGCTGTAGTCTGCGTTTTACTTTGATTAGAACGGTGCGTGTATATAGGGGTGGGTTGTGTAGATGTAAGGCATGTAAGTGTTTTCAAGTGTTGTGGATGATTTTCATGTGGAGGTTCAGAGTTCCTCAAAAACTCGCATCAAGAATTGAAGTGAATGATTCTTGATTTCATCCATTCTCTTTCTTGAGTATTCTTTAGCATTTTTCCGACTTTTCTTTCTTTTCTTGGTTGGTCCCTTACAATATGACACTGGATAAGCAAAACTAACAAGATAGAAAAAATTACCAGGAAGATGATTCTGAGGAGAGCTAACTAGTTCGACTTCTCACGAGCAACATCGTTAACGGTCTGCTCCTAACCAATCCCTTCATCTTCTACATCTCTCCTAACTTCAATGGGTGAGACAATATAAATCAACAGCTAAGGTATGTATACCATGAAGAAGAAAGACATATATTCATATAACAGATGTTTTTCCTCTGGTTATGGTCACTGTGGCTGAAGGCTTTCCTCTCTGGGCACAAAAACTTGCACAGAATATTAGCATAATGTCAGCCAAACATCACTAGAAGAAGAAGAAGAAAGGAACGATCAGCTGAAACACGTCATATAACTAGTAAATAAATAATGAGAAATGATTAAATATGTACCAAAATGATTCACAATAACATTGATTTATAGAAAAGCATGTTGCAGAATTCACTAAATACATTTTCTCATGTTCTAACTGTTCAAGGAGTTAATCACAGATCAAACAATCAAGACTGTTCCAACAGCTAGAAACTGTCCAAACAGTTCACCTCATTACTACATATTTTTTAACTCCATTGTTAACACTCAACTCAGTTTGTTAGTTTGGCCCCATGACAGTAAAATTGATAATGGAGTTTTTAGCAAGTGTACTTCTGTTTGTGAAAACTATTGTTTTCAGCCAAAATAACTTTTTTTTTTTTTTTTTTTTTTTTTTTTTTTTTTTTTTTTTTTCAGCCAACAATCACGTGTCCCATTAGTCTCACAATCACATGGATTCCACTTCGCAAAAATTCACTTTTGGAACACATTTCTGGCTGTTGCAAATAAATTCAAGTTTCTTGTAGTGTGCACATTGATAAAGCTTTCGTTTCAACCTCTTGATATTATGTTCATATCTGTGGTTTGGTCATTAAGTTTGAGCGCCGCATTTCAAATCTAAATCCCTACATCTGCTATAAATCTTTTCTAATTACTTCATTTTCTGTGAAATTAATAATACTATTTGATTTTTGTGAAGTAGTACTATCAAATGTTGGGTTTTCCTACTTGATCTGAAAGTTTACCATACCTGTCATCATCTTTTAGTAGCAGACAGTTGCTGTCCCATCCATCTGATAAATTATATTATTATACAACAATGACTGAATCCACAATGAGCAAGAAGAAACTAGAAGGCAAAGTGGCCATAGTCACTGGTGGTGCTAGTGGCATTGGGGAGGCGACCGCACATCATTTTGCCAAGCATGGTGCACTTATGGTGGTGATTGCTGATATCCAAGAAGAACTAGGCCAGCAGGTTGCCAAATCCATTGGTTTGAACCATTGTACATACATACGCTGTGATGTTACTAATGAAGAGCAGGTCAAAGCCATGGTAGAATGGACGCTCAAAAACTATGGACAGCTTGACATCATGTTTAGCAATGCAGGGATTTATAGTAGGTCAGATCAGACTGTACTTGACCTCGACTTGTTGGCCCTTGACCACCTTTTTGCGATCAATGTGCGTGGCATGGCCGCATGTGTAAAGCATGCAGCGCGTGCCATGGTTGAAAAGAGTGTGAGGGGGAGCATTGTGTGCACCGCAAGTGTATCAGCAAGTCGGGGTTCAACCAAACACACTGACTACTATATGTCCAAGCATGCAGTGCTTGGGCTTGTTCGATCCGCAAGCAGGCAACTAGGGAAGCATGGGATTAGGGTCAACTGTGTATCACCCTCTGCAGTCGCGACTCCTTTGGTATGCAGTGCACTTGGAATGGATGTAGAACAGTTGGAGAAGGCTTTTGAGCCACGTGCAAGCTTAAATGGACTTGTGCTAAAAGTTGGACATGTGGCTGATGCTGTGCTCTTTCTTGCATCAGATGATTCTGGTTTTGTTAATGGGCATGACCTGCTGGTTGATGGAGGCTGGATTGACTAATGAAATCAAGATAAGCATTAAGGAGGCAACCTACATGACTCCAAGCCAGTAAAACTAGTGTTTGTGGTTGGAAAGTGATGGAAAGCAAAGCCTTTGGTTATATTGGTGTGAACTAAAAAAGGTACAAATATGTGTGTTTCTAAAAACTTCTAAAAGCCTTCAATTTTCACCTTGGTTTTCTTCAATAAAATGATCTACTCTGGTTCGAGCAAATAAAGCTACCTTGTGATGACTGATGAGTTGCTGCATATGAGGAAATGTATCAGGCAATGAGAAATTTGCAGATAAAATTTTTCTTTCCACTTTAAGTCTTCGAGTTCGAATAGCAATTCTAGGGAATCCAAATCCGTCTCTCTACCTATAATCAGAGTTGTGTACACAGTAAGTTTTACGCATGTTATACCACAAACCATAAACTTATCTTTGTTTCATGCCATATAAGTTGGTTCCAATTTAGCTTCGATATCTACAAATTTGAGGAAAAAAGATTCCTTACCTTGGTTGCCTTTATGAGGTAAATGTATATTAATATGAAAAAAAGAGCAAAAGATATGAAATTGTGATTGGTCAAAAAGTAAATTTTATTGAAAACAGTGTTAATTAAAATTTTAAGTATGAAGGAATTAATATTGGTACGCAAATTAGTACACGACTTTACTTGTATGTAACAAAACTCAAAAGACAATATGTCCAAAAACTTTCCGAGGCCCAAGTGGCTCGGCACTAGTTTTGACAGCCACAAAAAAGGACAAACTAATATTGTTAAGATTGGGTTTCAAAATAAAATACATTTGAATGAACTTTTTCAACTTTAATATTGTTGAGATAAGGTTTCCTAACAAAATAAATGACGAATTTATTATAATTTATTTGCTAATCTATATTGAGAAAGAATGTAATAATTAAAGATATTTATTTGTTAAAAAAACATTGAGGTCAATTGGCAGGTTAAGTGCTTTTATTTTTTATTTTACTTCCAAACTCGAAACTGCTTATATATTTATGTACGCTTTTAACTAATTTTTCAAGGGTACTGTTAAGGTGCCACCTAGTAGTAATCCTTGGACGTGGCCCTTAGGCTGAATCCCACTTTTTATTTATTTTTTTTTCTTTTTCACATTTTTTTAATCATCTTTAAATATTTTTAAAAAATAAAAAAGATACCAATAATCTAATAGTCACTTCCTTAACCATTAAGCTGAAAAAAAAAATAATAATTAAATACATGCAGTCAAAATGAGGGAGAAAAATGAGGGGCATGTTATCATTTTCCATTTTTAATTTTTGTTATGTACAAGTTTTTATATATCCGACGGCTCCCTTTACATAAATCCTAGCTTGGTCGATCCCTATATATGTGTATATGTATGTGTATATATATATATATATATGTGTGTGTGTGTGTATGCACGTACGTGCGCATGCACAAAATTTATCATTATATGTATATAGCTAATCTTGAAATGCTAATCCCAAAATGCTATACTGGAACATACCAATATGGGAATATTACATTTCGATGCTTAAGTTGGAATGTTAACTAAGGCCTAGTTTAGATAGTGAGTAGAGATAATTTATGAATAGTAGTGAGATATTTAAGTTGAGATTAGATGTGTTAGAAATAGTTTGAGTTAAAATGTTTTATAGGATTTTGGGAAATGATAGAGAAAAAAATGAATAAAAATATTATGAAATTAAAATATTGTTAGAATATAATTTTTGTTTTGATATTTAAAAGAGTTGAATTGTTTTTTGTGTTTTGTTTGAAAGTTTGGAAAAGTTATAATAATAAAGAAATGATTAGATGAAACAGTTAAAAATTTGGAATTGAAAAATATTTGTGCTTGTGTTGTTTGGATATTGAAATGAGATGAAAACATTTCTCCATTCAAACCAAGCCTAAAAGCATAAATTTCTCAACTAAAAAAAAAAAAAAAAAACATTAACTACAACCACAGCCGTAATCTTATTGGGAAAAAAAAAAAAAATTAACACCCTTCACGGCTCCTTCATAAATGATCAACTAAACTATATTTACAATCATTTCCACAACGATTATGTACATAATTTACAATCATTTCCATACCGGCTCTAGTAAGTTACAACAAATATAATTTCCACACCCCATTCAACCATTTTAGAATGGTTTCTATACTCCCTATGGGCCTCAAGTAAGTTGCAACAAAAATAATTTTCACACCCCATTCAACTATTTACAAATACACATTTACCCATTTGTTACACTAATTCATCTAAACCAATTGTTGCACAAACTCGACCATTGACTTGCACTAAGTCCCATGGGGCATGCATGGCATTTCCTAGAGATATGCAAAATTGAAAAATTAAAACAAAGACATCAACGTTGGAAGATTTCAGGAAGATTTATAAAGTTGAATAATAAACTCATACCTCATTATTGCCCGGTGGCGTTGGTTGTGTTAGAGTACTACATTGGGTTGGGATAACAATCTCATCAAGACTACCACCAACTTGTGATTCCGGGAGGTGGTATGGAATTAGTGAATCATGGTATCCCTATAACAAAGTGTAAATAATGCATCAACTTAATGTTGCAATATAAAACATTAACAACATTTTCAACTAACAATGTATATCACACCTGATTCGGTGAAATCAATGTCGACTTTTATCTTCTCTTTTGCTCATCACGCTTTTTAACTCAAAATTGATTGTAGATGACTAACACCCACCGCTTCAACTGCATAAGCAAACATAAAGTGTAGGAAGAGGTTAAAATCATAGGGGCTATTCCTAAGAAAATGTGCAATTTAGTTGTAATCTAAAAGCCAACACACTTGAAGAGGAAAAGGTGACTCGCACCTACTCTAATTGATATTAAAAAGGTCATCTTTGAAAATAAATGATATCAATCTTCCAACAAATAAGCTCAAGTGAGGCCTAATATACATACAAAAAGCAAGCAACTGAAACATAGAACATAATCTTTGTTTTTTCCTTTTTCTAGTTAGTTTTAAACAACTAAAAACATAAGCTAGCTAGCTAGCCTCTTTTTTTTTTTTTTTTTGTCTGTGAAAATGGAAGGGATTTGCACTATCAACATGGAAGCCTAGCTAAACTTCTTCACTAGCAATCATTTGCTCTACTTCTTGTATTGAACAAAAAATCCAAGCCAAAATGGAGGAAACTTTTCATCACCCGGCCTCAATGATTTTACCCTCTTCCTACACTTTTGCTACTACATGAGTGGAAGTAATGGGACCACTCCCAATACCATGACGAAAAAAAGCTCCCCACAAAATAGAACAAAAAGCTCCACAAAACCCCACAAATCCCACAAAACAAAAAACAACACCCCCACAAAAATCCACAAAAACACAGATAAAAAAAAAAAACACAAACTCATAGATCCATTAAACACAAAAACACACAAAATTATAGAAATGGAGAGACAAAACTAAAAGAGAAAAATAAAAATGCTTTCTTTCATTTCTTACCCTTGTGGAAGAACAGAACAATGCTGGCCTGCTGCGGCAATGAGCTAGGTGGTGGGGGAAGGACGATGCCAAATGGGGGACATGGGACAATGTACACCGATTAGGGGGAAGGATGCAAGACAGTGGGGGGTGGGGGACGATGCAGGACAACGGGGGGAAGGCGTAGGATGACTAATGGGGGGTTCTGGGAAAAAGACAGATTTCAAATGGAAAAGAGAGTTAAAAAAAAAAACACGTGGGCTGGTGTGTGAAAGTTGGATGAACAATAGGCTGTTTAGTAGCTTAACTCTCTCTCTCTCTCTCTCTAAAGAAAAATCAATTGGTGTTGTTGTTGTTTTGTGCTTAGCATAGACCTAACAAACAAGGGATTTGGAATTAGGTTTTCAGCTGACTTAGTCTTCTTCCCAAGGGTGTGAACTGGAGCATCAAAGCAAAAGATAGAGGTGTGAGTTGAAAGAAATGGAGGAAGGAGGTTCTTTGCTGGAACTTGCAGAAATTTCAGATAATGAAACTCTTCGTTGCTATTTTGTGTACAGAGCAAAATCTCTAAGGAAAAATGAATAAAAAATGGGTACTTGCATGAGTTTAGTCTCCTTCTTGAGGAGATCTAAGTTAGGGTTCCATTCCAAGAGCTGAAAGGTGAGCTGAAGAAAAGTAAGAAGAAATGAATGCCTGAAGCAACAAGGAAGAAAAGACCCTCTTTTGTTCCAAGTTTTTTTAAAATACTTTTCAAAATGGCATAAAATCATTTTATGAATTCAAGAACAAATTTTAAAGATAATAACAATAATGAAGACTCTTAAATTAAAATACATGAAGAAGGAATTTGATCTAAATAAATTAATGAGATAAGATTTTTCCTCATAGGTTTGGGTGTTACATATTGGCCTGCTTGCCCTCCAACCCCACCTAAATTTATATAAAAACCAAAATCCTGATTCATCAAACTCACCTCTCTTCTTGCCGTTGCCTCCTCCTTCCTCCTCTACTTTCCTCTTGTTTCGATTCCTCCTCCTTCTACAAGCCTCTCCTCTCTTCTTTCTTTTCCTTCCTCGTCTTCTTCTTCTCCCTCTACTCTCTTCTTCTTCCTCCTCTCATCACTTCTTCATGTCTGACATCGTGGATCTCAAGAAGTAGGATAGATCTATTTATCGGTCGTGCAAACTATAGATCCACAACGTCATGGATTTCTGGTCGGGAACCAAAGAACAATGACATTTGGTCGCGATGCCTTTGCTTTTTGGTATTGAATCGTTTTTGTTTCATTTTAGTTGGTTGTTTGGATTTTTTTGCTTATGTTTGGACCTATTTTTATTTTGATTTTGATTGTCATTTGTTAGTGAACGAAGGAGTGGTTGGTTTCTGCCCTCATCCTTCTACTTGCATGATAGGGATGGATGAGCATTTTGTAAGGCGAGCACAGGGAAGGACCACGCCCAAGCGGGGACTAAAGGTGAAGAGGGTTGCTACTCGGGTGGGTAGGAGGCCTACTAAATATATCATTCTGATTCTTATTTCCCATTAATTCCATGTAGTCCAGAATTTCTGTTGGGATTTTGTAGTTATATTTTCATTTTCAGAAGTTCCTTTTTAAGCAAATTGGTTCTTAAAAAGTTCACTAGAAATTTGCTTAGACTAATTTTATGTGCTGTTTGGTAAATATCACAACAACAGAATAGATCTTTTGGGATGAAATATATTGTCCCAAAAGATAGGATTTTCTTCCCAAAAAGTATTTTGGGGTGAAAATTTTTCGTCCCAAATACCCTATCATTTCAAGACGAATGTATTTCACCCCTAAATAACGTTTGATCGTTTGATTCAAATTTGAACTCATAAATAGGTTTGAACAGTGACGAGATAGGGCTGGTATTTGAATAGTTTATGTGACATTTAAATGTATTGACAAACGTTCAATGGAAGAATAGGTCATTTGAATATTTAAATGAATTCCTATTCGAATAAAAGTGATATGCGTTTGAATGATGAGACCATAGATGGTTCACAATCATGTTGTAACTGTTTGAACCGAAGTGATATGTGTTTGAATAAGAATGTTCCTTATTCAAGTGTGGGTGAGATTCGTTTAAATGATGAGAACATATATGGTTCGGACACATTCCTTAGGTGTTCAAACAACATATGATAATGTTATGTCCTTTAAATAGGAGTGAGATGAGTTCGAATAAAAATGATAGTAATTTGAATAGCCATTCAATTAAGAATTATATTGGTTTGAATCTTGATACTAGGGCTGTAAATGAACCAGTCTGTTCGATAGCCCGCTCGGTTAAACTCGAATCGAACTCGACTCGTGAAAAAAAAAGCTCGTTCGTGAAAGCAGATACCCGCTCGATTTGTAAATGACACACACTAGACAAAACTCGACTCGACTCGACTAAGGTTCGTTTAGACTCGCTCGTTTATACTCGAGTCGACTCGTTAGCTTGACTCAATTAAAACTTATTCATATATTGATAAAGATATATACACCTATGCATGTATATATGTATTAGCTAATAATATAAGCATACCACTTTTATAATTAAATATATAGTATGTATTCTAATTATTTATGTCTATATAGTGAATATACTTAATAGGTATATTTTATAATTTGTATAATAATTAGTCGATAAAATTTAATAATTTTATATACTAGTACGTGGGAACCATATATGAAATAGATATATGCTATCAGCCTATCATATTAAGTGTATGTATTAATAATATATGTAGACATATAATATATTATTATTATAGATAAATATCAACTAGTTAGATATTAGTTATTTATAAATTTTTTAAAATTTTATAATTTAATAGAGGTTCTGCTTGTTAGTTGTATAAATTCAATATTAGTTCTTTTTATTTATTTATTTAATTTATTAATTATTAAATCTTATTAAAAAGAAAAAAAATTCAAGCTCGAGCTCGAGTTCGAGCTTGGCTCGACTCGAACTCGTTTGTGGGACGAGCTCGAGTTGAGAGTTTATCTTATCAAGTCGAGCTCGAACAAAGAATTAAAAAAAATCTTGAACTCGGGCTCGAGCTCGAGCTCGAGTATTTTGAGTCGAGCTGAGCTCGGCAAGCCAAAAACCGGCTCGGCTCGGCTCGGCTCGATTACAGCCCTACTTGAAACTGTATATGGTTCGAATGGTACTTGCTACTATTTGAACATGATTTGATTAGTCTATTTCCATTCGAATAGAAGTGATGTTTGTCTGAATAAAAATGGTACACATTTTAATGTTGAGAAAGCTAGTTCAAACTAATATAAAAATTATTTGAGCATCATATGTTCCCATTTTATACTCTTCGAATAGTGATTATACCATTGATTCTGAACATAAAACAAACTACGCGTTCGAACACATGATATTTCATTTGAACGCAAGGCAGCAAATGTGAAATTCAAATATACTAAATAATTAAACAATTGTTGGAAATTGTTATGTTGGAATTCAGTTAATCAAACTCTAGGTCTAAATATTATAAAAAGTGTTATAAAATATGTTTAAGATGGTAAAGGAGTCATAATAAATTGTTAGGATATCATCATCTGTATCTCTTCAAATCAATCTTGGCGCTTAATTGGTAACTTCCTCAAGAGCTCCTCTTATTGCTGATGTTGTAATGGCATCTCCATGAGGGTCCTTCAAACTTGATTTATTTATTTATTTGATAAGGGAAAAAATTAGTAGACGATATGGGATAAAAAAAAAAATGAATAGAATTAAAATAATGAAATAATGCATTATTTGGTATACTGGCTCCTCGATATTGCAACGAAAGTTTTGTTCCATACAATTGGATTGATAATTCTTAACTGATGTTTCTATTTCCACTTGAGTAATTTAAAAAGTCGATTTAAACATTCATATGCCAAAATTGCCAGGCGATCACTTCTCGAACTTTAGATACTGTCCTGTGAAGTAACAATGAAAGACCTACATTTTTTTAAGAAAAATCACCACTCATTCTTTGCTTATAAGACTGAGGATAATAAGTCTATAGAAGCTTCTCGTCTTTCAAATATTGAATAGAGAATTTTCTTGAAGAAAATGGATCTTTTATTGTTACTACATTTGTCAAGATTCTAGAGAATGTGTAGCGAAGTAACAATGAAAGTCTCACATTTCTACAAGATCATCCTCTGGTACAACCTGTGCAAGATAGGAAGTCAGTATAGAATTATTATTAGCCATCCTATAATCTTGTAAGATGGATAATAATAAGTTTGTACAAGCTTCTAGTCTTGCAAAGATCGAATGAAGGATGATCTTGAAAAATATTGAGATTTCATTGTTACTTAATTTGTTAAGGTCGGAGGGACTATGCAGAGAAACAATAATGAGGGCCCTATATTTTTTAAAGACGATTCTCCAATCATTTTTAGCAAGACTCAAACTTTCATAGACTTATTATCAGTCATCTTGTAAACTTAAAAAACGTATAATAATAAGTCTATATAAGGTTCTTGTCTTACAGAGAATGAACGAATAATCATCATGAAAAAGGTATTTATTATTATTGCATTGCATAATCTGTCTGATCTCTGGACATGATGGGAAATTTTGGCAGATAATATTTTAGTTGGACTCTTTGTGTGAATTGGGAGGAAAGAGAAACGCCGTGTAAGAGTTATTAAAGAAATCGTACAAAACTAATCTTTCATCTGACATCATTATGCGTGTGTGGCAATAAGGCTGACTGTCTTATTGGTCCGTTCGCTAGACATCGCTGTTGTTGACGTGAAAACGATAAAATCTTCTGACTACGTGGTGTAGAATCATTTGCATTTGATTCTTTTCCACATTTCTTTCACATTTATTTGATTATGGCCCCCGATCCATGATTCGTTTGTCATTTACACGTATATATAACAATTGTATTTTATGATTTTTTATCATCAATTAATATTTATATTATTTTTATCTTATTCTAAGTATAATTTTAATCACTAGAATTCTATTTTCTTGAGTATTTTTTTTTTCTTTTTGGAAAGGAACAGGGGAACTCCTCCTCATATTCATTGATCACTACTACAAAGTTTATCTTGAATAACAAAATTACAAATCTCCTTTGATATTTCTTCTATCCACACATATTTTTCATGTACATTGAGTGAATATCTAGCTAAATTGTGAGCAACCTTGTTTCCTTCTTTGTATATATACTTTACAGACCAATCTGGTCTATTCTTTAGAATCAGTTTAATGTCTTGAATCATTTGCCCATTCCACTCCTAGTTAGTTTCCTTCCCGTTAATAGCTTTGATAACCCCCATCGCATCCCCTTCAAACTCCACCTTTTCCAAGTTCAACTCAGCTCCAAGCTTCAATTCGATCCGATCTCCTTGAACTCCATTGGTTTCCCTACTTTCCATATTTTCTCCATATTAGCCTTCACTATGTCCTTGCCAATCCTTCGTTCTGAACAAATCTTTCCAACCACACTTCACAAGCCTTTCTCCTTATACAGCATCTGCCTTCTCCTTTCTACAATTATCGGACAGTTTTCCTCTTCAGTTAACTTCATACGAGCCCAATGCTCCTCCATTTCCTCCATACCGGTCTACTCACCACCGTAAGCAGATACTTGATCAATCTCCCCCGCCAAAACAGAAAGTACTTTTTCTCTCATCCTTAATTGCTTTCAAAAAAGGTTGAGAACAGACTCCTATTACTCTCTTTAATTAGCAATTGACGTTTGCCTGTAAAATTATTATTTTCTTGAGTAATTAAAACTAGTGTGTTGATGTTACTAATTAATTAGCTAGAACTCGTAATCGAATTATAATGATAAAAATAATATTTTATAGTATTTGCTTTATTTATTTATTTATTTTTATCATGGACTAACAATTCCATCATTTTGATTTTATTCTAATTATAATTTTTATAACTAGTTGTTACAGCCTTGACTAGTATAACTAGTATTTATTTGATTAATAAGTAATTATAACTAGCTAGTATTCTAAATTATGATAAAATAAGGGGGATGGTTTTTTTTTTTTTTCCATGGAATGACACTTATATGTTATTTTGACTATAGTCTAATTATAATTTTTATAACATTTATATTTCCTTGACTAGTTATAATTAGTATTTTTATCTTATTAATTATAACTAGTATTCTAATTATAATCATCAAAATATTAATTTTTAGTTTTTTTTAATCATGACATCCACATTTATATTTTTTAATTTTATTCTAATTGTGCGAGATATAACTATTAGTTTAATTACTTGTCTAATTATAGTTA
Source organism: Carya illinoinensis (assembly GCF_018687715.1). NCBI lineage: Eukaryota > Viridiplantae > Streptophyta > Magnoliopsida > Fagales > Juglandaceae > Carya > Carya illinoinensis. The sequence continues at coordinate 14,901,707 of NC_056763.1, read as the reverse complement.
ATGTTCTCTTTAATTTTAACTTTAATGTTATGTGGAAACATAAATACTACAAATTTTTGTTCTTTACACACTTAATTATTCTAATAAATAATATAATAAATCTCAAGTGGCATATATACAAAATCACTATATACTATAGAGCCCAACATGCTTGCTAATTCCAACATCCATTATTTAATCCCATCATGCATTTTTTTTTTCTTTTGAAGGAAATTTCTTTCATTCAAACCTTTGAAATAGGAAACAAATAAGGAGGACAAAACTTATGATTCACAGTTACATCAGTAACTAATAAGGTTGATCTTGTTAGAGAATGAGCTAAATGATTAGATTCCCTCTTCACATGACTAATAGACCAACCAGAAAAGCACAAAAGCTTTGACTTAATATCTTGAATCATCAACTCGTAGCAAGAAAGATTGTCATTGTCTTTGGGAAAGTCTTGTATAACCTGAAGAGAATCTCCTTCCAAAATGATATTATGACAACCTAGATTTAGAGTGAAAAGAGTGGCTTGTAACGCACCAGTAGCTTCAGGCAAGAGGGGATCATGGTTAAGAAGTCTTTTTGTTCTTGAGGTTGTAATGATTGACCATGCACTATTTCTCATGACTATGTCAATACCAATAAGACCTCTCTCCTTGGCTGTAGCAATATCCCAATTGACCTTCATGATGTGTGCAGGTGGAGGAAACCATTCTTGTATCTACTTACTCACTTCCTTCCCTTCCTGGTCATTCTTGTTGTTCCCTCATGCAACTCTCAACACTGCTTGAGATTGCAAATAAACTACATTAGGATGCTGAAAATCTATTTGAAAAAAGAACCTTCTTTGCCAAATCCTTTTTGCCACTACTAAAATTTCCTCCACAATGTCAATATCAAATTCAAAACAAAAAGCCTCGAACAGTTCTACAAATTAGTCTTCCACAAAGCACATTTCTGAATTTGTTTAGAGCAAAGACACCAAACATCCGTTGCTGCTGGACATAACCATAAAGCATGAATAACTAACTTTTCAACAAAATAGATGGGGCTTTTAGGATTATCACCAATCCTTCTCAAAAAGGTTGAGCTTAGTGGGCAAGCCCTATAAACATGCTCTCCACACAAAGATTCTATCTGCAGGAGGGATATTTAATTTCCATAGCACAGACCAAAGTTTTTTTCTGTCATTAGAAACTGAAGGTTGACCTTTGGAAAGGACCTTGAGTTCCTTTTGAAAATGGTATGCACTTCTAACATTAAACTGGCCATTTGATGTCCCTTTCCAGATCATCTTATCTAGCTGATTTGTGCAGCTAATTCGGATTTTTAAAATGTTCTCAGCATCCTCTACTAAAAATAATCTTGCAATCAGACCATGCCTCCATTGGTTTGTCTTTGGATCAATAAGTTATTGAACAGTAGCTAGGTCCTCACCAACATTGGCAGTCCTTGTGCTATCATAGTGCTAGACGCTAGGATCTACTTGTACTGCTAGATTTTTATATCTCAACCATTGCCAACCCTCCAATAGGTGCCCTTCTCTATCTACCCTCTAGCAGCCATAATACTTCTCCAAATGTAGGAAGGCTTACTTTCCAATTTAGCTTGGAAAAAATGGACATTGGAAAAGTACTTCTATTTCAACACTTGAGAGGCTAGGGAATTAAGACCTTACATTAACCTCCATTTTTGTTTGGCAAGCATTGCAAAGTTAAAATCATCCAAGTCTCTGAACCCCAAACCACCAATAGCCTTAGATTTGTCCATCTCATCCCATGGAATCCATTGAAGTTTCCTCACCTACTCCTGTTGCCTCCACCATGCCAATGAGGCTTTCGCTTGGCTTGAGAATAACAGTGAGGCTCTTGCTTGGCATGAGAATAACATGTTAGATTTGACTTGCTTTTTCTATTTTATATATTGACTTTTACGTGAGGTCCCTCTCCTTCTAAAGGGTGAGGCTTTTCTCTCTTTGCTCAAGCAAAGAGTTTGTCTCTTAGACTTTGTCTTCTAAACTTTATTTGTAGAGGGTGATATGGAGAGTGAATTGGAGAAGATATGGGCCTCTTTTAGTCTCACTGAGAAAGAGAAGAAAACTGTTGTATTATCTTCAAAAACCATGCAAGAGTCCATGTCAAAAGGTAGGTCTTGTCTTCTTGTCCAAGTGATTGCTAAAAAGATTGTAAATATGAGGGCTTTCAAAACAACTACGTCTGCAGTTTGGAAGCCAGAAGGGTGGATAAGGTTCAATGAAGTGGGAGAAAATCAAATGCTTGTGGAATTCAAGTTGGAAAAGGACAAGAAAAAAGTGTTGTTGGGTAGACCTTGGTCTTTTGATAGGATGTTAGTCTGTATGCAAGAATTTGATGGGACCACTCCTCCTAAGGAGATTCCATTTTCTACTAAGGTTTTTTGGATCCAGGTTCACAACATGCCCCTTGCTTGCATGACAAAAGAGGTGGGAAGTCAGATTGGTCAGGGACTGGGGGAAGTACTAAATGTAGAGGTGGATAACAGTGAATTGGGATGGGGCCAGTTTTTGCAAATTAAGGTGGCAATGGATATAAATCTTCCTTTGTCTTGAGGTAGATTTTTATCAATTGATGTTAGAAAAATATGGTTGCCCTTTAAATATGAGATATTGCCATTATTTTGCTTCCATTGTGGAGTAATCATATGTGGGTAACAAGGTTGCTCTATGGTTGATTTGAGATGGCAGGCTTCTGCAAAGGGAAAAACGCAGTATGGTCCATGGCTATGTGCCAATCCTCCAAAGTTAGTTGGTGATCCTCATCGAAAGTATGGTGGCACTTAGAGTTAGCAGCCTCACCACCACCAACAAAAGGAATTTTTAGGCAAGGAGATGGATAAGGAAAGTGCCAATGAGGGCCCAGATTTGCAAGAGTCTATTCAAGCCACTATTATGGAGAATGCCAATCAAAAAATGGATCAAGGTAATTATGCTCAATTTCCTATCTCAGCTAAAGTTTTGAATCACAAACAAGCGGGAATTAAGGAGGCCAAATCAGAAGATATGGGCATGCACATTTCCTTATCAGATGTCATTGTAGAAAAGGTAACTATGACCAATTTTGGAGAAGTTGTATGAAGGGGGGCATAATTGATGGATATTAAACCGAGCAAGATTTTCAAGAACCTGTCAATATTTCTATCACTCACAATAAGGAATGGTCCATCTCCAAGCAGGTGAATCCATTAGATCAGTTTATTAAAGCCCAAATTCAGGTCTTAGCTGAAACTAAAAAAACTACTAGTTGGAAAAGGAGGGTCTGTGAAAGGTTTTTCCAGTTTGTTAATGTATCTGCTAACCAACAGATAGGGCCTGTAAGTCCAAGTCATCTTAAAAGGAGTAGTAATTTGATTGACATTGAGGTTGGATCCAAAGGCACATCTAAAAAGGCTAAAAAAGTAAGCTCAGTTGGAGAGAGTTTACCACAAACAGGAAAGGTAGAGGTTACTAGGCAGACCCACCAATAGCAATGAGTTGTCTAAGTTGAAACTATCGGGGGCTTTGGAACTTTAGGACAGTTAGAGAACTTCACCTTTTGGTGAAAAATAAGAGCCCAAGTTTTATTTTCTTAATAGAGACTAAATACAATAGAGAGAGGGTAGAAGTAGTAAGGATTAGAATTGGTTTTGACTGTGGTTTTGTGATCGAGACAGCAAAGGCCTCAGTAGAGGTATTACTTTTCTTTGGAGAAGTGAATTTGAGGTTGCTTTGGAATCTTATACTAGGCACCATATTTCCTTAAGGATCGCTGATTCTCTGGCAGGTGAGGATTCGATCTTAACTAGTTTTTATGGACATTTTCAAACAGCAAGGAGAAATGAGATTTAGCAGTTATTGAGAGCAGCCAAACCCCCTAATGGATTGGCTTGGCTATGTGTGGGAGATTTTAACGAGATTCTATTGCAAGAGGAGAAGTATGGGGTTGCCATGAGGCCCTACTCTCAAGTGGAGGCATTTAGACTTGCAATGGAGGATTCTGAGTTAAGTAACTTAGGATACTTGGGGGACAGATTCATTTGGAGAAATAATAGAGAGGGTCAACAATTCACTAAAGAAAGACTGGATAGAGGTTTTGGAAATGCTAGATGGCAAGAATTGTTCCCTTCATACTTAGTATCTCACGAGATAGCTAAGTTCAGATCATAGGCCCATAGTGATTTATATGGCCAAGCAGATGCCTATTATGCATAGAAGTGAAAAACCTTTGAGGTATGAACCATGTTAGGCACTTAGAGAGGACTATTTACAATTAGTAAATGAGGAATGGAAAAAACCAATGCTGGCCCCACATAAGTTAGCACTAGCAACAGAAGGGTTACAAAGATGTCAAGATAAATTGAAGGCTTGGAGTATGGTAACTTTTGGGAATTCTAAGAGAGTCATCAACTCAAAGCTCTCTCAACTCTCAAGTCTTTAGGAATCCAACAATGGTGAGGGGGGTGACAGAATCAAAAGCCTGAGCAAAGAGGTGGAGGGGCTACTTAAAGATGAAGATTTGAAGTGGAAGCAAAGAGCAAAACAAAGATGGCTTCAAGAAGGTGACAGGAACACTAAATACTTTCATCAATTTGTGAATTAGATAAGAAAAAAAAACTCTATACAAAAAATACTCAATGATGCTGGGGAGACTTTGACAAGTTCTGAGGCCATTGGTGCTCAATTTCAAAAAAACATTTCTGATCTATTCTCTACAAATGGTCCAAGTGAGATTGATAGGTGTCTAAAACATATGAAAGTTGTGGTTACTAAAGAAATGAATGGCCTGCTAACCAAAAAATTTACTATTGAGGAAGTAAAGGAGGCTATTTTTCACATGAACTCTTTGAGTTCACCTGGTCCCAATGGTTTCCCCCTTGCCTTCTACCAAACCCATTGGCCATCTATTGGTCATGAAGTTACAAAAACAACTCTTTATGTCCTAAATTTTGGTGGTATGGTTTTAGACATTAATAAAACTTTCATTACTTTGATTCCTAAGAAAAAATCTCCCACTAAGGTGGCTGATTTCAGGCCTATTAGCCTTTGCAATGTACTCTATAAAATAATATAAAAAAACTATTGCTAATAGACTGAAATGAGTCCTCCTTGATGTTATCTCCCCAACTTAGTATGCTTTTGTGCCTGGTAGACTTATCTCTGACAACATAATTGTTGCTTATGAGGCTTTATATACAATGAACATCAAGTTATATGGCAAAACTGGTCATATGGCCTTGAAGCTCGACACGAGTAAGGCATATGATCGTGTTGAATGGGATTTTCTTAGAGTTGCTATAAGGAAAATGGGTTTTGCTTAGTAGTGGATTAAGTTGGTCATGAAGGGGGTGGATTCTATCTCCTACTCTATCTTGATTAATGGTATCCCTCAACCATATTTCAAACCCACTAGAGGGATTAGGCAAGGTGATCCATTATCACCTTACCTTTTCATCATTTGTGTTGAAGCTTTATCCTCACTGTTGAATAATGCTGAACACTTGGGAGCTATTAATGGAGTCCCTCTTAAAAGAGGCAAACTACACATTAATTACCTTTTTTTTTGCATATGATAGTTTGCTTTTCTGCAGGCCAATTATCTTGAATGGAGCAGGCTAATTTATCTACAGAATACCTATGAACAAGCCTCAAGCCAAAGACTCAATAAGGAGAAGACATCAATACAGTTCAGCAAAAATACACTAAAAGACACTCAATATATTGTATTGGAAATTGCAAGAATTAGATCAAGTCTATCTCATAAAAAATACCTAGGTCTCCCAGCCATGGTTGGAAGAGATCATGCTAAGGCTTTTGGTGGTATTATGGACAAAGTCAGAAAAAGGATCAACAATTTTAAAGTCAAATCTCTTTCACAAGCAGCTAAGGATATTCTTTTAAAAGCTATTGTATAAGCTCTGCCAACTTACAACATGGCAGTGTTGAAGCTTCCTTATACATTACAACAAGAGATTAACAAAGTGATGCAATCCTTTAAGCATGCATTAAATACAAAATAATACATTCACAACTTATAGTGTACATCAACAACATCCATTAGTTTCCTACATACTTTAAATTCTAAGTAATCAATCCACAACATGCATTAAATCCCAACCTCGTATAATCCTAAGTAATCAATCCATAATATTCATTAAACCCATATCATGCATCACATCTCCACATCCATTAAACACTATTCATAATTAACAATGTATTACCTATAGTTAGATATTTAGATGTCCATAACACTTACCTCAAAATTCAAGTTGTGAAATATGTTAAGCAACTCAATAAACATACAAAACTAGATATATCAAAATTGTGGAATCAAACTTAATAAAACTATATAACATATTCTAAATAACACTTGAAAAGATCGGACATGCTTGCTGCCAAGTGTTTGAATGCCCATTTGAATATTAACATGATGATTCAAATGGACATTTGAACACTCACCGATTGTTCAAACACTATGCAGAGAGTGAAGTAATCTCACTCTCGCACAAAACTCTATCTAGAGTGTAACTCAACTCTCTGTCCCTCACATTGCATGTCCATCTTATTCTCTAACAAATCTTACTCTTAAAAAATCAAATAAAATAAACCCAACAACAAGAAGAAAATAGTTTACAAGCACATATCACATAAATTCAAACAATGAACCAATAATAAACACAAGAAGTTAAAACAGAAAGCTTTTACCTCTCTCTCTAGATATGTTGCATGACGGCTCTTTGGAGAATGCCAACCAAACACTACCTCCCCCCCTCTCCTGTCGTTTCTCTCTCCATTCCCTCTCTGTTTGTAAGGAAGAGCAATGGACTTCCTCTTTGTCACTCTCTCTCTAGCAAAATATGAATGAAAATGGAGGATGAGACGAGGATGGGAGCCACATATATATGATTTAAATGTTTGAATGCTGACTTATCTGTTCGAGCACAAAAATCTGCTTTAATTTGAAAGTTTTCCCACTCTTTATCTCAAAGCAATTGACGTTCGAACCGTATATTCTACGTTTGAAATGATCCAACAAGTTGTTACATTTGAATAGGTAGGTTCCTATATCCGTTCGAACATAAATTTTATGTAGTCCGAATGCCTACCATATTGTTAACACCAAAAGTTTCCTTTATCTCGCCTTTGAATGGAGGTGATTTAAGTTTGAGCATCATTGCTATATATGGTTTGTCATTTGAACAAAATAGAATCGATCCCTTTTGATGTTTGAACATCATTGTCTATCTGTTTGAACAAGATAAAATGTATATTCTTTTAAAAATGGCTTCGAATGGATAAAAGTACTGTTTGAATATATATTTGAACTATTTATCTCTATTCAAATGAACCACCGCATGATGACATGTAAATGTGATTTGTTATAATAGTATGTTCATATAATGGTATGTTCAATACTACGTATTTTAGCAACTATGCTTAGGAAGATTATATGTAGTATATATAATATATATATATATCTATTAAAATATATTATATAGTATATATATAATTTAATTATAGATATAGTAGTATTAGAGATATAGTGAACGGATGATATTACAAAGTTTATAGATTAATACATAGATCAATCTAATAGTATATAATTTATAGTACATATTATACTACGTATTTTAGTAAATATGCTTAAAAAGATTATATATAGTATATATACATTATATAATATATAGTTGATAATAGTTATATAGTGTATATATATATATTACTATATACTACGTGTATCGTATAGTATGTGTGACACCCCCTCACTCTACTTGGGATTTTACGAAGCTTGAAGTGTCAGGACACACAACATAAGGTTAAATGCACATATTCATGAAAATTAAGGATGCAATGTACCTAGCATGCATCGAACAATATGCACTGTTTGTAGTGGATAATTCTTTTTTTTCAATCATTAAATTAACAGATACTAATTCCGAAACTTAAATACTTCCATTAATATTCATATGATAGAAGTCACATCATTTACCAAAAATTCTAGGCTAAAATATCTATATAACAAAATTAAGGTTCGAAAATATGGACCTTTTTAAACTTCGAAAGATGAACACTTAGTACAGGTTACAAGATTTTGATTCTCATCACATGCTTCCCAAAATCTTTATGTTCTCATCCAATAGTGTTGTATTGACTTCCATAAAATGGCTAGCAAATACAAAGTGATTCTCAAAGGTGAGAAACTCTTCACAATAAGGCATCTATTAATGTCATGTTTCGTATGCTTTTGAGCTAGGCCCTCAGCATCTTGAGTCTTCAATATAGGGCCTGCAAATACAGGGAAAACCTTGAGAGGTGGCGGTCGTGGTGGTGGCCCAAAGAACCTTTGATGCCAATTTTAATATCTCTATAGAGGAGTGTTTAAGTGAGTAGAGAGAGTTCAAAGAGTCTAATCCTAATCCTAATGTCTGAGTCGCTTTTATACTTGGGTTCTGGGGCTAAGAGCCCACGCCCTGTGGTGGGGGAGGGCCTTCCCTTCGTAACTTCATTAGCCATGCCCATTTAGTGTGGCGTGGCCCTCTAGGCAGGGCATTTAATGCGGTGTGGCCTCTATCTCATCTATCTATCACAAGTGTGATGAGTCGGATCACGCCTCCCTCTTTGCTTGTTGTTAGAGGATTATAAGTCTTCTGCCTGTACAAGCTACTTGCCAATTACTTAAGTGTCCACTATTCTTTTCTCTTTGGGCCCGAAGGCCCTCCATAGACCAGGGTTTATCTGGCTAGCTCAAGCCTCTTATGCCAAAGGCCCCTAGGAGAAAAAACCCCTTATCAGTTACACCACTAATTCCTACCGGACTGGTTTGGTGGGAATTCCTCCCTGTCCTATCTCTCTTGTTACCTCGCTTGCCTAGTCGTTATTGTCCCTCCTTTATAGAATCATGGCCATGCTTGTTTCTTCTTTCTTCCTACGTGTCGTACCGCCTTTGCCTTTATCTGGTCCTTTTGTCTCCCGTTCCCATTCCTGCTTTTCTAGTACATTTTGGTGATTACCTTTAAGTACTTGATAGTGCACGTTATGTCCTTTCCACATTGATGGCTTCAAGCGGCTCCTGCAATGTCCCCTTACTGCGCTTTGAGTTTGCAGTCTTCATGCAACATGTAGGTTCCCACGATCATAAGATTTCAACCATCCCTTCAAGTTTATATAATCTCTGGGAGGTAGGTCGTTCCTCACTTCTTCCCTACGCCAACTGAGTGCCTCAACCCTCTTTCTTCCTGCACTTTCTACCCATTTCTTCCTTCCCCCTTACCCTCTCATGCCCATAAGAACCCTGTTTGTACAGCCATGAAAGGTTCTAAGAACCATAAACTTGCCAGGCCCTTGAATCCTCCCCATAACCTTGTGGACGTAGAGTTTGCAGAAATCCCCATGGTGGTCCAGAGGTATGAGGGCTCCTCGTGGTGATTGGTGGTGACCTGCGATGAGCTAGATTCCTTGAAGTGGGAGTACAATGTGCCAAGGGCCATAAACTTCAAAGTGTTGCCATCAGACAAGGGTGTCGTAGATCCTGAGGGGTATGCGTACAAAGTTCAACTGTATACCGTCATGTTTTCTGATGGCTTGCAGCTGCCATTTGGCCTCCCTGTTCATGATGTGTTGGACATGACAAGTATGGCTCCTGCTTAGCTTGGTCCTAATATGTGGAGGATCCTCGTGAGTTGCTGCATCATTTAAGGGAGTGCCCTGGAAAAGGCAGGGCCTGACTAGCTAGTTCTTACTGGCTGAGAATTTTTCTAATCCATAGTATTTTGAAGAGGGGCGGGATTACTTGTACCTTCCACTCTATCTAGGCCTTGGCTCGCTTAAAACCAAAGTATGAGAAACGGCCCCTATGGTCTAAGTGTTTCTTCTTTGTGTCAGGTGATAGGTGGGAATACCCCCCTAGCTAGGCTGCTTAGCAGGATTTCCCTGTTCGGGCCAACTGGGGGATCGTGTAAGAAGAGGAGCTTGTGAAATCCCCAGTGACACTGCAAGAGATTCAATGCCTTGAGGTTGTACAGGCTTGGGCTGCTGCCTATCAGGCTGAAGTTCTCACAAATATTATGCTAAATGACAACAGCTTGCAATGATACCTGCCTCTTCATGCTTTGCTGCGCCATCTGGGAAGCTCTATCCCATTGGAGCTGACTGGGTACCCGGGGCATAAGGGTTCCCCAGGAGGAGTTCGAGGGTCAAGCCAGATTTTGATGATGACATCATCCACCCTATAGGGTAGTCTTTGATGTGGGTGCCTGTTCAACGGCATGCTCCACCTTTATCACCCGAGAAGGGAGGCGGTTTTTGCGATGCTCGGTCATACAATGCCTTCACCCATTCCCTAAGGTTAGGGGGGTCGGCTTTCCTTTTGCGGGTATGCAGTACCCTTCCTTCATCCAGCCAGAGCCAAACTGTGGGGACCTTGAATGCCCTCTCCTCTACCCCGTTGGGTGTCAGTAGCACCTCGAGGCTTTCGCCTGGTGGGCAGCGTGTCACAATGCTATTCCCTAATGCCTCTCGAGACCATTCCCTTTGGGTCTTCTTCCGTGCCCAAGGTACACCCCTCTAGGGTTAAGGATCTTTCTGGCCATGTGTTTGTGCCTAGTTGCCGTACTACCTGCCTTCCTGAGCCTGCTTTGGGCAATGATGTCGAGGCTAGGGAGGAGATTGCGTGGGCCATGTTGTGGGCTGAGGAGGTCGTGGTCGATGCAGCAGGTACAATCCTTCTGAAGAATTCGTCGACTCCCTTGGGGTTCTTCAAGCTGCTGTTACTATGGTCTTGGTGCCGATAGAAGCTGGGGTCAAGACAGTTTCTATTGGGCTAGGAGCAGGTCTAGGAGTTGTTCTAGGTGAGGGGGTTGTAGTTGGGGGGTCCTCCCGTAAAGGAGGGCGTGCCTTGGCCAAGGACTGAGGGGGATTACCCCTACCTCGGTTGAGTCCATATGATGGCCCAAGGCTTGCGGGAGTTCTTTTTGTAGGTTTGCCTTATAATATTATTCTATAGCTTGTTTCATTTTCCTTCCAACCTCTTAGTGTTTTCATCACAGTTTTGACTAATGTTTCCCATGGCAGCGTGTAGAGTGGTTGGTATTTATCTTGGAAGGCCAGGAAGGGTTGGGAGCCAAGAATCGGGAGTTTTGATCCTTGGTTCTTGTGGCCATAAGTCATGGTAAGACAAAGAGGGAGCTCAGGGAGGAGTTAGAGGGCTCCATCAATAATCTGCATCGTCACCTGCATCATCATGAGGCTGACCTGGAGAAGTCTCTAGAGGAGGTCATCTTATGTCTTCTTGATGTCGCACTCCAGTTAGAGGCGTGGGACAACCATCAGGAGTTGTTCAATTGTCCATCGAAGAAGCTCGAAAGGCTAAGAGCCATGAACTTAGAGCTAAGCAAATAGTACGACTCTACCGATAGGTCTCGCAAGTGGACAAAAGGGAAGTTCTTGGAGGTTTCCAACTCTCTTGCAAAGAGGAGGAAGTCCCTTAAAGCCACTAAGAAGAGATGAAGGAGTTGAACTTCGTGAAAGCCAAGGATGCATCCCTCCACCAGTTGTGCCATGAGTTGTCGTACGTCCGCCAAGTTCCCAATGAGGTGTGGTGCAATGGTTATTCTATGGGGCTAGAGAGGTTAAAGGACTACCTGCTGTAGAACCTCGAGAGCGACTTGCGACTGCTTGATCTCACACCCCTTGTGCTCGACCCCACAGCGTTGGAGGAGGGGGCTTGTATAAGGGAGAAGCTGATCCTGAGTGCTCTTTCAAATAACCCTGCCGGGGGTGCTGTGGACTTAATCACCTCAGAGGCAGGTCCTGTCTAGCCTGAGGGAGACTTCGAGACCCATTTGGCTTGATTTTGTATTTCTTACCTTATTGTCAATTTAATGTAAACTATTCTGCTTTATGCTCTCGTGTTGTACTGACCTTTGAGTATTATTAATGAATCCATTTGCCTTTGCACTCATTTTTCCACGTTCTTTATTGCCACGTGCTTTTCTTTGCAGTTGTTTTCCCATTTTTCGCTTGCCTTTCTTTTTCTTTGACTTTGTAGCTGTTTCTTTATGTTCATCTTTCATTTTCTTTTTCTTGTTGATCGACTTGTCAAGACTATCCACTTGCACTGTCAACCATGGTTTAAGATATCCCACTCTCAGAAGAGAAAATGGGGGGAGGGGGGGAGGCTCACACTTTGCACCTTTGCCATGTGTCCATCCCAGGCTTTTCCACTAGGCCCATTTGGCAGTTGATGCATCGCGCATGGGTTCCCATGTACTTCGGGTAGTTAGGTATTAATGCTTGTCCGTTATGCTTCTCTTGCGTTAATGGTGCCAGATGGCATTTACAGAGAGTGCTGTGAGATTAATGTAATGCTTGTCACGAGATCTGCACCGACTTTGATGAGGGCCATTGGATATGCACCTTTCACTAGATCTTGGGAGAAGAATTGCCACGAATTGCCTATATAAGTCCCCCCTTTACAGTTGGCATTCACCAAATCTCCCTTCTTGTCCCTAAGCATTCAATGCTCTCTTGTTTTTCGTGAGTGGGTTCTACTCTAGAGAACCCTGGTCCTGATGAGCCTTTCAGCTCCATACCAAGCCCTCTAGTGCAAGGCTCGCCGTGGGTTCATATTGAAGCAAACATCCAGCAATCTCCCTTGGTACCTAGTCAGGGCTTCAGACGGGTTGGGAATGTTAAAGATTGGTCCCAAGTTGTCGAGCATTGTCAATTTAAGAGGGCTTTCCCTAGAGGAGAAGGCCACGGGTCCTGAAGAAGTCGTGCCGAAGTTCATGTTGTTCCCTGTCACTTGGAGGTGTGTTCTACATACGATATGGCTTTGGCTTCATGGATGCATTGTTCGATGGTTTTTCCCATCTCAAGACCCCTCATGCAGTCCATGTTCCATTACGATGCCGCAACTTGTTCGGCAGAAAGAGTAGGGCCGACTCTTTTCCCTCAAGCTTGGCTAGTGCTGAAAGCTTCCATGGCGGTACAATCGCTCGGGTTTGTCGACATCTCTAGCAATGGTGGTATTCATGAAGTGGAAGCCTCTGCTACCACTTCTATATTGTAATGGCCTGATTTGATGGTGGCTCCCATGGCGATCATCCGTGAATCGAGGGTCTCAGGGGGGGAGGGGGGCATGAGATGCATGGGCCCTCTGGCTCTTATCTTTTGCATACTTCATGGATTAGGCAATGGGTTGCGTGCTCCCAGGCAACCTTGCTAACTTTGGGCTCATTGTCTGATTGTTTTCCATTTTTAGATTTACACGTTTGTTCATTTCTTCTTGTAAGTTCCCTTGCGGTGGCATTGTAATCCCCATGTAATCGTTAATGAATAAGCATTTTCTTTGCTAGTATTCATGTATTCTATTGTCCATGCTTCATTATTTTCCATTTGCACTTTGCGTGTACCCTTCACTTGTTCTGAGGAGAGGCTAAACATTGAGAAAAAGATGGCACTACTGGTGCCGTGGGCTTGAATCTCGTTTTTCCTCATGGGTGGGTGACATCTTGCGCCGTAGGGGCAGGTTGGAACGTTTTAAGTAACCTCGCCTGGCCGGTTTCCCTGCCCATTAAATAGGGGGAACTGAGGGGTGGTCGGGATCACTCTGCTCCTTAGGCAGAGGTTGAATAGCACTTAGGCCTGGACATGCCTCGTTGACCCTCATGTTTGGTAAGGGGGGGGGGGGTGAGCGGCAAGTAAAGGTTGAGCTCACCCAAATACTCCAGTGGAGGTCAAGCAACAATTAGGCATGAACTCACCTCGTTGCTCGTTGCACTTGGCGAGAAGGGGCTAGTGGCAAGTAAAGGCCAGGGTCCCCAAGATACTTTGATGAAGGTCGAGCGGCAAGTACAAGCCAACCTCGCCTCATTGACCCTCATGCTTGGTGAAAGAGGGTCCAATGGCAAGTAAGGGCAGGCTCTCCCAGATTCTTTGGTGAAGGTTGAGCGGGCATGTAAAAGCTAGGCATGCCTCATTGACCCTTGCACTTGGTGAGAGGGGCCGAGTAAGTCAATCTAGGCTTGCCCAAATACTTTAGCGAAGGTCGACCGGCATATAAAGTTGGGCTCAAGCTCGAGGGGACGAGCGGCATGTTAGGCCAGGCTATCCCAAATACTTTGGTGGAGGTCGAGTGGTGTGTAAGGCTGGGCTCACCTTATTGAGCCTTGTGCTTAGAGAGAGGGGCTGAGCGGCATATGAGGCCCGACTCACCTAGATACTTTGATGGAGGTCGAGCAGCATGTAAGGCTAGGCTCGCCTTGTTGACCCTTGCACTTGGCAAGAGGGGTTGGTCGTTTGAGTACGCTACAGATGTAAAAGCTTAGCACAAATAATCATTAACATTCGCTAACTTGAGTTGTTTGGCTACTGTGTGATGAAGCTTTGAGATGTTATCCGTTGGAGGAGACAATCGTTTTGAAGTTTTATCAGGTAGTCTTGGGACTTACCCATACTTCGTCGGGGAAGGGGTTGGGGTGCCTCAAACCACACCCTCCCCTTTAGCCCCCTTAGGAGAGGTAATTAGCCTTTCACTGTGACTAGACGGGGCAAGTTGTTTGGGCAGTCTCAAGGCTGGACCCGCTCTCCTCTGTGGGGGAGGTCGGGCTAATGCGAGGCTAGTCCCGCTTGTTAACCCTCACAGGGTGGTAGTCTATTTGGACAGTTTTTGACTAGACCTACTTCCACCAGTTGACATAACAAGGAAGGGAAATGAGGGCTAGGCTGGTGCTGTGCCCACTCTTCATCGTGGCGGGGAAGGGGTAATGTTCGGACAACCATAAGTCTAGTCGTGCTCTCCTCCTTGCAGAAGGTTGGGTCATTAAGGGGGCTAGACTCACCTATTGAGTAAGTGAGGGTCAGGTTATCGCTATGCCCACTCTTCATCGTGGCAGAGATCGAGGTAAGTAGTTCAAGGGGCCAAGGGGCTAGACCAACTCATCTCCATGGCAGAGGCTAGGTTACTGGGGGGTTGGACTAGCTTGTCATTGTAGATTCTGTTGGCAAAGATGTGACTTGGTAGAGATTCATGCCGGAGGCGAGTTACACATTGGTAGAGATAACGTTTTTACACACCCAATTCTTGAAACATTCGTATTCCTTTTTAACAGAGTGTATTTAACAATCGTTAAAGCAAGCTACAAATTTACAAATCACAAAGCCTTTATCGGTAGAACATTCGCAAGTTCTTAGTGTTCCAGGAGTGTTGCAGCTTGTTCAAGTGGGAGTCTCAAAGCCAATAGATGCTAGGGCAGTTGTTGGTGACTACTATGTAGGGGCATTCTGACTGTGGCCCTAATTTTCCTACATCTTGTGTAGTGGTCCCTATTTTCTTTAGCACGAGATCCCTGTCTTTGAACTAATTCAAGCACACCCTTTGGTTGAAGGAACGCTCTACCCTCTTATTGTAAGATGCCATCATCACTTCTGCCTCTTCTCTGATCTCTTCTATGAGGTCAAGCTGTTGCTTGAGTCTCTAGTCTTTGGAGCATTGCTCATAGTGCTATAGCCTATAGGTGGGGAGGGTGAATGAGGTCTCCCCTGTCAGCATCCTTACTGTTACCCGGTACGCCAATAGAACCACGGGGAGTTCTTCCACCCACAACCCCTTCTAGTTATTGAGCTTCTTCTTTAGCATTCTCAACAATGTTTTGTTGGTCCCATCCACCTGGCCATTAGACTGAGGGTGCCTTGAAGAGGAGTACTAGAACCTAATTCCTAGGTCCTGGCACCAGTCTCAGTAGTGGTTGGAGTCGAACTGCCTCCCATTGTCCAAAATAATGTTGCGGAGTATGCCAAATCCGTAGAAGACGTTCTTCCACAAGAAGCATGTGATTTTATTCACCGTAATTGTTGCTACCTCTTTGGCCTCCACCCACTTGGTGAAGTAATCCATTGCAACCACCACAACTTCACCCCACCTTTGCTTAGGGGGAAGGAGCCTACTAGGTTGACCCCCATTGGGCGAAGGGCCAAAATGAGGAGATCGATGTCAGCACTTTTGGTGGGCTATAGGGCACCCTAGAGTATTCCTAGCATTTTCTGTACATCCGCACATATTCCTCGGCGTCCTTCGAGGCGTGTGGCTAGTAGCATCCTACTTGCATTGCTTTGCCCGCTAGGACTCTACCTCCAAAGTGGTCACCACAAATTCCCTCACGTTGGGCCTACTCATTTGAAATGCACGTAAAGATAGCGGTGTTGTACCCTCCCCGGTATAGGATGCCATCAATCAACTATGGTGTATGTTGCCTAGATGACTAACATAAAAGGGGGGGTGAATTGGGTGGTATTTAAAAATTAAAAATTATACATAATATTAAATATGAACAAAATACGAAGTAGTAATAAATATAAAGAGTAAGGGAAAGAGAGAAGCAAACTCAATATGTTAATGAGGTTCGGCTCCACTGCCTACATCCTCACCTCAAGCTACCCTTCGAGGATTTTCAAATTCACTATTCAACCTCCTTCAAGTGGAGATAGAAATTTATTATACCTTTGAACAACACTGTTACAAAAGATCCGTGTAGAACACCCTCTACACTTGCAATCACCTTACACATGGTGATTCAACTATTCCCTATGTAGAATACTTTCTACACACACAAGGGTTATATACACCATTTTACTGATACAAGAGCTGATAGTGGGTAGGTTATCAGAGAATACTCCTCAATGAGTGAAATAAAAATAATACAGCGTAAACTATATCTCTCTCAAAATGAATAAGGATTAAGGCTCAATGCTTAGAAAAGAGATATTAAAAGTTTTGAATGAATGTTGCAAAACTTGCAATGATATGCGTTGGTGTTGTAAATTTGAAACTCTCAAATGATTTATTTATATGCATATGAGACTTCATATTCAAATTTGAAAAGATTTACATGTCAAAGACAACATCATTCACTTTTCAAAAAATTCAAATAAAAGTTTCTTCTTTTTCAATTTGTCAAAGACAATATCATTCACTTTTAAAAAAATTCAAATAAAAGTTTCTTCTTTTTCAATTGTCAAAAACAACATTATTCATTTTTCAAAAATCTCAAACTTAATCTTTTTACTTTTCGCATATGACAAAAGTAGTATTATTTAATTTTCAAATTTTTTAAACAAAATCATCTACCTTTTGCATAAGTCAAAAAGATGATCAATCACTTTTGAAAATATTCAAATAAACATGCACATGTGAAAGATGATAATCAATCATCTTTCAAATTATTAAATTTAATTTTCAAAATATTCATGCACATGTGGAAAATGTATTTTAATACTTTATGATAAAATATTAATTTTGAAACTTAATCCTAATTTCAAAATTTTCAAGAGATTTACAACATTACTTTATGAGTTTTAATGTGAGTTTGTTTCCTTCTTACTCATGCTTGGTTCTTTGATGTGTTTGACTTCATTGTGTAGACAACTTGAGCTTGAGACTCCTTTATTTTTTGAATTTGTTTATTATTATCAAAATCCATGTATAGATATATAATTACATGAAGTTTGAAATCTTGGATTCAACAATGCATCTTGCCGCTTGGTACCCAACCTTCCTAGCCCCTCATTTGTCATTGGGTACTTCATTGGCGTCCATATATCTGAGGATGTCTGCGGCCCATGCTAGTGCTCTTGGTCTAATCTCTATCATCTCGATCCCCACGGCAGGCACTTTGGCAGTCTTGAGGATTGCCAATTTTGGAAGTGGGGCAATCTCTTGCCTAGACGCCTTTTTTGCCACCCTGTCCGCCTTGTGATTCTCAACACTCTGGATTTGTTGTATCTGGAAGTACGTGAAGCGAGTGCATTTGGTCCCTATTAGCGTTAGATACTTTTCAATTTCTAACTTTTAGCCGTGAATTCTCCTCGCACCTTTCTAACCACAACCTGAGAGTTAGCCTGAACTTCCACCTCCTCCACACCTATGGATTTGGCGATCGTTAGGTCAAAGAACAACACCTCATACTCTGCCTCATTGTTTGTAGTCTTAAATGCTAACTTAACTGCTTAGTTGTACCCATCGCCCTTATTCGTAATGATATGCACTCCCACTCGCCCTCTAGCTCGGCAACACAAGCCATCGACAAAGACTTAGTTCAGTTTCTTCAAGGAAGCCCTGAATTCCATGATGAAATTTGACAGTACCTATACCTTTATGGAGGTGCGCAGGGCATAGTTGATGTTGAACTTGCTTAGTTCCACGGCCTAGCTGGTGAGGTTGGTTGAGGCATTCGATCTTTGTAGGATCTTCTTCAGGGGATCTCGGTTAAGACTTTGATAGGCGACCTTGTAAATAGGGTCGGAGCTTCCGAGTGGTTACCACCAAAGTGAAAGCAAGCTGCTCAATGCGGGGGTATCTGGTCTCCGCCCCCTATAAGCTCTGCTGGTGTAGTATATCAGTCGCTGGACCCTACCATCATTTTGTACCAAGGCAGTGAGACAGACAGGTACAAGATTAAGACCTCCTCGCACCTGGGTTGGCTGAGCAATGGAGGGCTGGTGAGGTATTTTTTTAGGGCGTTGAACGCCTCTTCACATTCCTAGTTTTGATTTTGGGCCTTTTGCAATACCTTGAAGAAAGCTAGGCATTTGTTGGTTGACCTTGATAAAAAACAGTTTAGGGCTGCCACTCGGCCTGCGAGCTTTTGGATGTCGTTAATGCTCCGAGGATGGCCTCCACTTTCTTTGGGTTGGCATCGATTCCCCGCTCTTACACCATGAAGCCCAGGAACTTCTTGGAGCCCACCTCGAACACGTATTTTGCTAGGTTCAACTTCATCTGGTACCACCTTAACATCGCAAAGGCTTCTCGAAGATCGTCGAGGCATGATGATAAACAATTAACATAGGTGTAAGTGAACATGAATATAGTAATGCAATCTTACCACCGGACATATGTAAAAGTACTAGGAGTAAGTTAGAAGTTAACTTACTAATTTCCACATAAAAGTTAGAGTTGCGTAAAGAAATGTAAACTAAAATGAGACACTTTCTAGGGTTATAATATCTCTTAGGGTTATAATATGTCACTTAGTCCTCATAAATACAAAACTTACTAACTTAGGGCCAAATTTGCAAAGTTACCCATTAACTTTTGAAAAATTATAAATTTGCCCCTAAACTTATGGAAATTGCAAATGGACTCCAAAACTTACCCAAATTTATATTCCTCATGTAAATTTTATTCTAAATCGAAATATGAACTTAGAATTTTTAAAAAGTAAACCTAAGTGGGAAAACTCCTCTTGGCCAATTCACTCCTACTTGGTCATTTAACACACTAATATACTTAAACTGAATTTAGCAACTCTAGAAAGAATCACATCTTTAGTTTTAAATCATGCTAAGGCATTAAATCATACATTAAATAAAAGCTTAAACTCAACACTTCAAGGAAATGCCCAAAACATCAAGACGAGTTCAAATGAAACCAATCTTAGTATTCTTGGTCCAATGCCTTCATATCAATTCCGAGGACT
This sequence comes from Carya illinoinensis, assembly GCF_018687715.1. Classification (NCBI taxonomy): domain Eukaryota; kingdom Viridiplantae; phylum Streptophyta; class Magnoliopsida; order Fagales; family Juglandaceae; genus Carya; species Carya illinoinensis. The sequence continues at coordinate 14,882,237 of NC_056763.1, read as the reverse complement.
CCAAAAGTACACAAATAACACTTCTAACATGTTCATCATTCAAATCTAGGTGATAACATATTTGACTAATCAACCAAAAATCACAAAACAAACATAGAACAATTGATTTGCGTGAAAACTGAGAAACCGAAGACGCATTCTCTTGGATTGAGTTTATGAACATTGAGGAAATTTGGACAGGTGAAAAGAGGAGATAAAAGGGCAAAAGTGCTATTGCAATTTGCTTCTGCTGCTGCTGCTGCCAAGTGGGTGAGGGGCTCATTGTTGCTTGTTTGAGTGGCCATAAATGGCATTATTTGGGTAAGTAGATGAGGCGGCATGTCATCCATGGTATGGCCTTGTAAGGGTGGAGAAACTTGTTGAAGAAGCTTAGGGTAATTGGTGGTTCCAGCTAAAAAAGGGGCTAAACGAGTGGCACGCATTTGGGTTTTAAAGAGGGACTTAGTTAGGGTTTGGTTCCGATCAAGTTTTTCTTGGTCAAATGCACTTTCCAAGATTTAAGAGAGTGGATGAAGGTGTAATAGTGTGTACTTGAGTGGTTGGCTTAACCAAGTGGGAAGTCACATGCTCAAAATTGGCCATGTTTAGGGTTTGGGAACAATCTAGGGTTTTAGCTTCCACAAGGCGTTGGCTTGCTTCCAATGGTTTAGGGTTTCATTAGGGTTGAAATCTCTTTTGGTTGACTAAATAGTATTTGGTTGGATGTAATAGTGAATGGTAAAAGAGAGCTTGATGATATGCTTGATTCACAATCCATCCCTTACACACTTGTTCTCTCCTCCTCTTGACAAATGTCCTAGGATTTCTAAGTGGATGGCTATGATTGTGCCATGTGTCCAAATAAAAGTTTATAGTGATCCTAAGTGGATTTGTAGATCCTACATGGCAATTTAACCGCTATTTGAAATAGATGCCACATGGCGCTCTCTCGAAGGGTTACTATTCAACAGAAAAACTCAAAATTTTTTATTGTTCTATAAAATGTTAAATATCCATATGCATGTAATGGTGCAATTAATTTTGTAAAATGGTAATTCTATCAACATAGTGGATTGGGATCCAAATAATCTAACGGACTAAAACCTAATCGATCGCTTGTTTTATGAAATCCTTTAGGGATGTCATGACGTTTCTAAGGTCTAAAGAAACTCATCTAACGAATTTCTATTGTGTCGTTATAGTATGTAGATATATATATTATTTAATTATGGATATAGTAATATTAGAGATATAGTGAATGGATAATATTACATGGTTTATAGACTAATACATAGATCGATCTATATAGTATAGAGTTTATAGTAAATAAATTACATAGATGCTACATAGTATTACTTAGATTATATATATTTATACTATAAACTATATATAATATAGTACGTACATATTTATAACTAACTTATAGTACATACTATACTATGTATTTTAGTAACTATGCTTAGGAAGATTATATATAGTATATATACATTACGATATACTACATGTATCGTATCGTACGTAGATATATATAATTTAATTATAGATATAGTAATATTAGAAATATAGTCAGTGGATGATATTGCATAGTTTACAGACTAATGAACCTAGATTGATCTATATAGTATATAGTTTATACTATATTCTATATTAAATCTCAAGTAATTGATTGAAGGTATATTATGCTAAAATATTGGAATATATGTTTGAATGACCATTCAAACTCTATACAACACCGTTTGACAAAAAGTACTTCAAGATAGTGCCAGATGTTTTGCTATGTAGGGAATTTTACCAACCTTAATGGCTTCATCGATTGGAATATTCAAATAAATATTACAATTAATGTTCATTTGAACAAATGTGCACCCATTCAAACATAAATTCAAATGATATTTGTGTCCGTTCAAATGGAAAACACATAGGACGCCATATCAATTGGCTAGGGTGGGAAGGTTGCCCATTTTAATGCATCGCTCCTCATGAATATTCACCTGAACATGCCTATATTGATGTTCGAATGGACATAATGGGAGGTTTGAATAGTTTCGAGATAGAATGAAATTTTTTCTTTGCCCATGTTAACTGTTTCAAACAGTTCGAAAGCATTCGAATAGTCATCAAGACAGTGAGAAAGATAGAAGCATACTAATGTTAGTGAGGGAGAGTAGTCTCCATCCACAACACCTATAGAGAGAGAAAGAAGGAGAAGGGCTTAGTGGCAGAGGAGGGATCAGAGAGAGAGAGAGTTAGGAAGGAGCGAGTGTTTGAGTTGTGTAATGATTTTTTTAGAGAGTATTTGCTGTTAGAGAGAGAGAGAGAAGGGGGGACCTTCAGCTAGTTTTTCAGTTGGAAAGACAAACAGCATCGCATCCAATAGAGGTTTGCATCAGTAAGCATGCGAACATGAAGCAATGTGTCCAATTGATTGTTCAAACAATCCCCTATTTGTTCAAATAGATGTTTGAACAAGGGGCGTGAACTGGCTATTAATTTTATTCTACTTTATGACGCTTTATTGGTTTTGGGTGCTAATTTGTAATCTATCTCACTTTTGTAGGTTTTAATTGCTGCTTGGACTATTGATATAACACATTAATTTTGAGGCAAGTGTTTTCTAATACAATTATAATGCATGTTTGTTTCAATTGATTAGTTAGTACAATTAGAATATTTGACTAGTTTGTATCATGTTTGTATAATACTTGTATGTATGTAAAGTATGAACCAAATATCATGCATGTTTGTATTACCATAATATTTAAGTAGTTAAGTATATAGATTATATTATATGCCTCTTGGTATTTTATATTTTTGAGGGAAGTATTTGAATTATTGAATTTTACGTTTCTTGCTTCTTTTTTCCTTTTTTTCCTTGGACATGACTGATGGTAATTAAATATAACTTTAGACCCATTCAAGAGTTATTTGCACCCATTCCCTTTTTTAGGTAATAGGTGCTACTAATTGTTGAATTGTCCAGAATGGACAATTTGGGATTGTATGATCTATATGGCCTATTTACCTAATATGTGTTTTCATGTCCATTTACCATTTTTTGTTAGCGTTCCTTTATTTGTTCTTTGGGTATGCAGTTGGGGTGTGCCATACTTGTATTCATGTGACCATAACACGCAACAAGCATACTTGGAGAACTAGAGTGTAACACTCTAACAACCTTGCCTTGGCTAGGGTGGAATCGCTATATACATACCTGTCCTTCTTTCTTTCTTTTCTTTCTCTCTCTTCTCATTTTTTTTTTCTGATAATATTATGCGATCAGCATGAACATTACACACATGTACTCTAATTTCTAATTTAAATAAGGGAACACCTGATAGACATTCTATTCAAACATTCATCCATAAGAGACTCTCAAAGTTCATCTTACTTTCATAAAAAACATAACTATTCTAGTTAGGAAGGGACTCCATCTCTACCATACATACAAGAATGCACTAAATCAATGTATAAGGGTTTACCATCATCCCACCATAATGGTTAAACCATACCAAGAGATACATGGTTTAAAGTCAAACCCGACAAAACGTCCTGACAAGGGACTCATCCCAACATAAAAACATAACATCCATAAACATAACTCATCATTCATGTAAGGTCGAACCAACATGGAAGACACTAAATGTTTGCCTCTCCCTCTGCAATAATGCTCTGCTCCCCAGCCTTTCCATCATTACTTGGATGTTTAAGCATTACACCATGCCATTAACATACTAATCATCTATTATTTTCTTTTGAAAATATGCATCCATAAATATTTAAACAGTACTTTCATGCATAATATTTAAATAATACTTTCATGCATAAACATTTAAACAATACTTTCATGCATAATAGTTAAGAGTTTAGTCATGCTTTCATGCACATGCTTACTTCATACTTTCATGTGTACGTTTGAATCATACTTTCATGCATACATTTACATCATACTTTCATGCATATATTTAAATGATACTTTCATACATACATTTACATCATACTTTCATGCATACCTTTACTTTCATCTTTCACTTTCATTTGGCCGGTACACACTGTTACGTCCCGTATGTTAGGGTTAGCGCTCTTTTGGACTTGATTCCATCAGGGTGCGGCATTGGGTGCACCGCTAATACTACTTACCCGGCATTGTAATCTGCCCAGTCCTTTGGTACCATCTTTCATTCATCAGTCATGGCCATTACGTAATTTCATACATTAAAATATTCATTTCCTTTCAGTCTTTTCTTTCATTCAGTCCTTTACTTTTCAGTCATTTTCATTTAACAGTTCATTCATAGAAAAACTTCATTTAAAAGAATGAGCTTAAACATCATCTTTCATGCAGTTACGTATTTTCATACCTTAACATTCTTTTCATTTCTTTTATTTCTTTGCAGTTAAACATTTCATTATTTTTCTTAGTTCGATGCATATGCATTTAATTTGGAAAAAAAAAGAACATTTCATGTCATGCTTACATATAATTAGGGCATTAATACTTTGAGAGAGCATGTATGAAAATCTCATGATTTAGCATCTATGTGCATGCATTACCTTATACACATACAAACAATTATAGTCGATAGGGTGCTTAACATGGGCTACCAAGAGAGGCTTGTACATAGTATATACATTTACAATTTCTTTATAAGAACATTTGAAGAGAGAGAGACATTCTTTCATAAGAGAGCTTTGTGTGTAAGAAGCACAGTCATAGCTACTTACCTCTATGCTCCTCGATACATTCAATCGTCAATATAAGTCATATTCTAATAAATAATAAACGTGTTAATACTCATCCAATGTCCTTTAGGCATCCCTTTAAACAAAAAAGCTGTAATATTACAATCTAACATCATTTCTACCATTAACGTTATCTTAATTAACTAACCTCTCGTCTAACCTTTACAATAATAACATAAGAAAATAACTAACCTAGTTAACACATTATTTAGTTAAGCATAACATAGGAAATAACGAGAATAGCCCATTAAGTAATTCAAATCCTTAACATCAGAGTTTATCATTAAATCATTTAACACCCCTTTTTAAAACAAGTTTATAGGATTATATATAGCCAAAATTATCTAACACTTCTAGCCTCCTAATGAAGAAAATATAACACCACTTTCAAAATAAACTCTCTACACAAATACTCATACCAAATTTATTCCAAGAATCATTTAAGATTTTAAATAAGTTCATCTGTTAAAAACAATCTTTTATTTCAAATATACATAAAAGCACAACACCAACACAATCTCCTTATATATTTGGTTACTCAAAACAGTTCTTAAATATATATATATTTATATACATATGAAAGTCACCACAATAAAACATTCCATACATATTTGGTCACTCAAAACAGGGCATATATATGTATATACGAAACACAACATCAAAACATAAGCTAAACAATTTAGTTAGCTTCCAAAATCACATTAAAATCAAAGGAGTTAAAATAGGATATTTACCTTAAGCTCTTAGTTTCTCTCAAGAGGTAAAGTGGAGGTCCAAAACTTGAAGAAAATGAGAGGAGTTTGATTTATTGAAGGGGATAAGAAAAGAGGGAAGTGGCATTGGCTTTGGAGGAAGAAGAGAAGAAGAGATTTTCTTCCTTATTGAAGTAGCCGACGGTTTGGAAAGGGAAATAAAGACTTTAGCTATTTAATTAAACTTATCTAATAAGCTACAAGGTAGCCGATGGAAAGGAGAAGAGAATTCACTTTAAGACTTAGTCAAAACTTATCTCATAAGTTTAAAGAAGAATCAATCAAATTTAAGAAGGAAAGTTAGTATTGGTCAAAACTTGTCTCACAAGATTCGAAGGTAGACCAACAGTTTAAGATGAATTAAAGGCACAGGCTACTGTTAGTTAAAGGAACTTACAGATTCAACAAGGAATTGGAGTATTAAATCACTCGGTCAAAGCTTACATTGAAAGTTTAAGGAAATGGATGGTTAGGATTAATTCTAGGAAGATAATTACTTCACCTACCAAATCCAATGGTAGAAATCAAATGGGGCTATTTCTAAATTAATTGAAGTTACGGGTTTAAGAGAAAATATTATAAGGATTTAAAAATCATGTACTTAATTTATTTTAATAATCCACATAAAAATAGAAGCACATTATCTTAAAATAAGAGAATAAAATAATAAGATAATAAAAACAATCTTTGTCTTAAAATAATTAATTTAAAGAATTAATAAAAATGAAATGACGTAAGGACCTACGTAATAAGACTCGGGTATTACAATTACCCTGCCAAATCATGAGAAGAAACCATAAGGCCAGATAATGAGACTTTGACCATGTTAAGGACTTACTACCTTGATAGGCTTTGAAATGAATCCATATTATGTTGAGGATCATAGCTAGTAGGTAGTGGACTTAGGTTTGGAAAAAAGGATCCAACTCTTGAGAAGAAAGCCAAGAATGGGCCCAAGGCAAGGCCCAACTGAATAATTAGAAGGGCTTAAGGTAGGGCCCAAACCAAAGCCAGAATTTGAGGTCAAAAGTGAAGCCCAAAAACTAGGCCCAATTTAAGCTCACAAACTAGGCCCAACCAAATAGATCAAGGGCCAATAATAAAAGTCCAATCCAAAGCCCTAAACAAGGCCTAGCCCAACCTACAAAACTTGGGGCCAAAGTTGCCCAACTTGGAGACGAAGCATACAAAACTTGCATCTCACGCTTACCTTGAGGTTTCAATGTGGTTGAGTTTGAATGTTGAGCTGAGTTGAGTTGACTTGAGATAAAAATTAAAAATTGAATAAAATATTATTAAAATATTATTTTTTTAATATTATTATTATTTTAGAATTTGAAAAAGTTGAATTGTTTATTATTTTTTGTATTGGAATTTGAAAAAGTTGTAATGATTAGATGAGATGAGTTGAAGTGGGTTGAAGAACCAAACTGGCTTGAATCTAAAGGGTTTCTTGACCAAACCAAGTGGCGCCCAAAAACTCTTGGCTAGCAAGTTTCACCCTAACTCACCTTTAGACTCGTCCAATAAGGATGATTTATCAGCATCTAAGGAATCAGACCACGGTATGGTAATTATGAATGAATACATATATCACTAAGAATATAATATAATAAAAACATATGAAATGTATTATTTCATGACTCATGCAGCTGTTACACAAACATGTAGACCTCGTGGTATTACAAGAGGTGTTGGCTTGGACAAGGTGCACAAGATGGGGAAAATTAAAGTTAATATCTATGACAAACACACTACCAGCAGTGGAGATCCAACAGCTTAGCTAGCGTCATAAGTTGATACTCTTACTCGTACCTTTGCACCTTTGGCTACATCATCTTGGTCAAATGTTCCACAAGATAATAGGAGCATATAAAGAAGCATTGGTTAGTAAGTAAAAACATTATGTTTTTTTAGTATTAAACATAGTGTGTTCTATGTTGTACAAATTTTTTATTAATTCTATTGTAATATTTAAGAATGAGTTTGAACTTAATTTCGGGAGATGAGAGGAGCGCTAGACTGTAAATAATGAATAATGAATAATGCAAGAATATAAGTAAAGAGCATCAAACACTACCAAAAATATGAAAATACTGAGGCATGCCAAAATCCTTTTCAAGGCATGTAGTTAGACGAGTGGAAAAAGCTATGTGATATGTTTGAGGAGTCGGCATATCAAGTAAATGCATCATTGTAATATCGACTTATAATTTTGCTGTATTTTGTAGGAGGTGAGTCATGTAAATAAAATAAATAGATCAAACTTGGAAGATCCCTTATTATGCTGGCTTGAGATTTTTTCATTGTCTCTAAGAAACAGGTAAAAATAAGTTAATTTATTTTTCATTATCTTAACTTAGCAGTTTGGAATCTGTAACACCCCAGTTTTGCAAGGGTTGAAAAGTTACTTCCTGTAACTTAAAACTTACATTTCATTAAGATATTTATAGACTCTAAATTCCCAATATCATAAAGAAATTTTGATTCCAACTAATTTTCTAAAAATAATAATTTCTCAAAATGCTAAGTCATGAGAACACAAAAAGATTTCTTAATAAATTTTGTCAATACATATATAGAAACTCTCTAAGCTTACACCACCATTTTTAAATCATCTCACCCAATGCTTCATAATATGATCCTTAGCTCAGTAAGTAGAAGACACATATTAGCGTGCACACATGATCATTTACAGAGTATAGTATGGAGAACAAAATATTTTCCAGAGTTATCATGCAAAGCAAAACATGTTTTCAAACTTAACAGAGCAATGGTTTTAAGACATACAAAACCCTGAGTACTTTGGCATAACATAACCTGAACATCATCATTACATCAAAATAGAGCATTTCACAAAGCAGAGACCATGTTTCACCCCCGTGATAGGGTTGTGCTAACCCCGACGGCAAAACCCGATAGAGATAGAGGTGAAATCTTTTTCTTATTATTCTTGGAGCCCCGAGTGTGCACATAGGAAATACCACAAATAAACCACCTTGCTTCCAAAGTGAGTGCACTCAGAGACAGAGGAGTTGGTACCAACTCAAACAGAGCATAACAAAACAGAGCAAAGTAGAGACAGATACAGATACAAAATCAGTATACCATGCCAAAAGTTTTTCAGATGCCATATCAAAAGAAAATAGAGTACCAAAACATATTCAGATCATTCTCACATTCTGAAAACAAAAGTCAAAGCACCTTTCTAAATCAATGCACAATTTCTCAGATTTTTCATATTGTTATTTTTCGCATTTCAAATATAGCATGATAAAAATATAACTCATGTCTACATAATGCATGTCAAAAAATATTTTCCCTTTTTCATACCAATTTTATGAGTAATGCAAAGAAATGACCAAGGTTGTTTTTCCAAAGTTCGCATTTCATAACAAAACATGTAAAGTTTTCAGAAAGTCAACCTCAGTCAAATATTGTATAAAAGCTAGCATAAGAACCCCTCTTACCTGTACTTCTCAACCTCTCTAAATTTTGTCATAGCAGTGCCAAACGAACATCAATAATCACCTATAGAAAATTCATGTCACTTAGAATAAATATCCAATTGAATAGATATCTCATATTTACACATAAAATACCTATTTTAATACCTCAAAGCCTAAAATTCTCATAATTCCTAACATACCATCATTTTCCAAATCCATCAATATCCATTTAATCGAATTCATACTATAAAACATAATCGAATAACTATTCTGTTTAACACAAAATCAATTAATACTAATATTTTAAAATATTTAAAGTACTAATAACATATTATAAAATAGTAGAATGCTTTGGCATTTTTAAAATCTAATAAAATAAGTCGTGAAAACCTTCTCTCTTAAAAATATGTTTACTTTCTTATAATTAACATAATTATTCAAACTTACAAGAAATCTAATAATACCCATATCATTTAAATATTCTTATCATATTCCTATATTTTATAAATATAATATTAAAAGTATAATTATATGATCAAAATCTATTAAAATAAACAATACCATTTCATTTAATCAGATTTAAAGAAAATAGAATTATACGGTTAAAATTTACTCTTGAAACCAAAATATTAAAAATATATACTTAATAACATAATTTAAATTCTTTAAATATTTTCAATAAAACGAATAAAATTTCTGAACTATCATGAATTAAAACTTCCACTTAAAGACAACATTAAGCCCAAACCACTTTAAATATTATAGCAGTGAAACTAAAACATTACCAACTCTTGCATGAAAACCAAACGTTAAAAGCAACTCAACGTAATAAAAACATTTCTAAAGCTAGAGAGTTGAGCGGCGGCCTACAGAGACGAAGAAGGATAGCAACTGAAAACTGGGCAGTGGGTGGGTCGACAATGACAAACGGCTGAACAACAGAGAGAGAAAGAGTGATGAGTGAGAGAGCACGGAGAGAGAGAAGAATACTTTGGGTGGCCGAAACATACCCAATGAAAGAAGAAGAAGCAGCGGCACTAATCGACGGAGGTTGAGTTTATGGGGCTTCCAAGCTTGGCCAAAAACGGTGGCTAACAGGTTTGAGATCCACGGTTAGTTTGTGACCAATGGTGGGGAAAGTAGGTGCTCTGTTTTCTTGTTTAGAAACAGAGGTTGTTGGTGTTTTGGAAAGTCCCTGCAGTGGTGGTGCTGTGGTTTCGCGTTGGCTGGGCAGTGGGCTGTCACACGGTGGTTTAGTAAAAGGGAGTTATGGTGGGGGTGTTGTGAAGGAGCAAGAGAAATGGTGGTGGTTCTCGCTGCATGGTTGTGATGACGGAAAGGGCTGGGCTGGGCTGTTTTCATGGAGTCTCCGACGTGAAGCAGCACCTTGCGAGGAGGTTGGAGTTGCCGTGCTTGAAGGAATTCACGCGTGGTGACATTGGGCGGCAGTGGCTCTCGTTTTGGTCCTAGATATCACTGATAAAAGAGAGCGAGGGAGAGAGAGCAGTTGTTACCGAATTTGGATGAAAGTAAAGGGATGAGGTTGCTACGTACACAGATACGGCTTGAGGAGATGTGTGCAAAACTGCCAAGAGAATGATAAATGGGTAATCTAAAGAGAGGTCTAAGAGAGCATGGAAAATAAACTACAGAAGAGAAATAAAAATGGAAAGGAAGTCTAAACTGCCGAGATGTGGAGATGGTGGAGATTTGGGTGGAGGGATTTTAGAAAAATGTGGTAACTGAAGAAGGAAGCCGTTGGGAAGAGAGAAACGAAAGTGAAGGATAAGACTCACTTGAAAACGGCATCGTCAGACAATTCAGTGATGTTCTTCGTCATGGGCTTGGCCTCCAAAAAGGCATGGGCTTGGTTGTGCTCGGGTATTACAGAATCCATAATATACTTTTTTTAATGTGTATAGAAAGAAGAGAGTCCTGCAAAGTATAACCTGACAATTTTGTAGGCTAAATTACATACTAATCGTGATAGGGAATGGACTCATCCTAAAACACAAGCAAGCTATGTAAGAGTTCGGTATTATCTGATTTAGTATTAATTACATATTTATCTCATATCTACTAGCTAATATTACTTTTTCTTGTGTAGGATAAGATGATTGCGCCCCATAATAAACCAGCCTTTGAAGAATCATCAACAAGCGAGGTTGAAATTCTTTTTCCAAGTTTTGGGGCCCCGGTCTAGATATCTAAGGGTTTGGGTGGTGCATAAAATATTTGTGACGCCCCCAAATCCCCACGCACGGACACGGAGAAATCGAGACGTCCGGATGATGACATCCCGGGTCACCACCCTAACAACGTGTGCCAAGTATGTGCAAAAACAACAATGTGCACGAGAAATACGTAACGAAAAGCAAGTCAATAACTAAGTACCAGAATTTTTTCTTAATATAATACAAGCTATTCCAAAACGTACATAAATAAAATATTACAAAACACGCATATAATATAATATCAAATACAAAGCATAACATCAGCAACCTGGCGGAGCCGCATCCTCGGGCTCAGCCTCCTCCTCCTCATTCTCGAACTCTGCACCAAAAGCTACAGAACCAAAAATGGTGCCGCAGGTAAGTAAAACCCAAACACCACCAGATAAAAACACATAGAACTCAAGCAACATGGATGCAGGAAAAGCCAATGCACATGTCCCGCAAAACCACATTTTTTACCACGCACGCCAAAAAAAACCAATTTGGCCCATAAAAACATATCCTTAAAAACCACGCCTCGCCATTATCCCAGATAATGGCCCAAACCACCATTTTCCCAGAAAATGGATCAAAAGCCTCAAAACCAAAACTCGTCATTTTCCCAGAAAATGGCCCACATCCGAAAACCATAAAAACAAACCGGTTTTGCATGTACCATGATCTCCCATAGGGATCACCCGCACACCCTGACTCTGTGACACACCGCAGGTAACGACTACGCATGTGACACCTAAACGAGCGATGCCCAGACTCGCGCCCCGCGCGTACCTGGCCAGGCCATCCTCTAGCCCTCGCCAACGAAGGGCCACGGAGTCGGTGAGTAGAGCGATGCCCAGACTCGCGCCCAGCGCGTACCTGGCCAGGCCATCCTCTAGCCCCGCTCCCGTCGTCGCCCAGCGACAACTCAGGGGACGTCACTCAGTATTATCCACTCCCGAGTGACCAGAGGAGCTCCACCAAGATAATAACCCATCCCGACTTGGGCTCGTGAGACACACGCACCCGAAAATCCATTCACGCCAGCAAAACAGGATTTCTCAAATAAAATAAAATACACGTGCATGCACCATGCAAATGCAATTATCAATGCACAAAACAAACAACCAACCATAATACAATAAATCAAGCAACTCCGTCCTCCATCCATCCGACCCCCGAACTCCTCGGATTCAGTCCGGAATCAACCAACCAGCAGATAAAATAAATTGAATGAGCGATATATATTTAAATCTGAAAATAGGATTTGGAAAATACTTACAGCGCTATACGGTAATTTTAGAAAACACCCGGCGTTGCAAACGGCGGAGAAAAAGCAACGTTACAGTGAAAAATCACTGTGGCCATGGGTTGTAAAATACCCACTTTTGAACGGGGACAAACCAGGGCTTGGGATTGATAGGGAATGGTCTAGGGATGATTGTGAAACTATTGGAAGTGGTGGTTGGCCGTGGGTGGCGGCAGAAACGGCGGTGGGAGGCCGGATTTTCCAAAAAGGAAAGCTAGCTCGTGGGAGCTGTTCCGGTGGTCGTTGGAGGCCGAAAATAGGTGGGTTTGGACGGCAAGGGACCGGTGATGAAGTGGTGAAGAAATGGTGGCCGGAGGTGGAGCGACGGCGGCGGATCGGAGCAAAACCCGTACGGGCTTTAAAGGGATTTTCCGGCCAAACGGCCGGCCGGATTGGGGTGGGTTTTGGTGGGGAGGTGCGCCGGAGGGAGAGGAGTCGACCGGTGTGGGCGGTGAGCCGCACGGTGGTCGGACGGCGGCGGGTCGAGGCTGAAAGGGGCTCCGGCGTGAGAGAGAGAGAGGAGAGAGAGAGAGAGAGACGGGGGGGTCGACGCGGGAAGGGAAAGAAAAAAGGAAAAGAAGGAAAAAAGAGAAAAAGAAAGGAAAAAGAAAGAAGAAAAAAGAGAAAAAGGAAAAAGAAAAAGGAAAAAAAAGAAAAGAGGTGCAGGGAAAGAAGATGAGGTCTAATCCTCATTTCGGGAAAACAACACTAAACCGCCGCAAAGAGATTAAAAACTGTAAACAACTAAAAGAAATACAACACAACATCAATTAAATTAAAAAATAATTTTAAAACGCAATAAATTAAAATAAATAACTAATATATTAATTAAAATAAAAACAACCATTTCAGCGAAAATACAAGCGAAAGCGGGTCATCACATCCTCCCCCCCTTAAAACCAAATTTCGTCCTCGAAATTTGCAAGATCAACCACCAACTTAAAGCAAGCCACATAAAAGCACATAAACCAACTGTAACCAAGATTAAGATACATACCTTCATTATTCAAACAAGTATGGGTACTGCTCCCTCATGTCCGCTACTCGCTCCCAAGAGAAGTCTTGAGCTAACGGATCTCCCCAAGCCACCTTAACCAAAGGTATCGTCTTGGACCTCAACTGTTGCTCTTTCCAATCCATGATCTGCGACGGAACAACTTCATAAGTGAGATCCAGTTGCAACTGAATACCCGCTGGGTCGACGAAGCGTGGCTCTTGCTGTCCAAAGCTCTTCTTCAGGGATGATACATGGAAGACATCATGAATATCCCCAAAATATCCTGGCAAAGCAACTCTATAGGCGACGGACCCTACCTTCTCCAGAATCTGAAAAGGGCCGACATACCTCGGATCCAACTTCCTCTTCTTACCAAAACGCTTAACACCTCTCATGGGAGAGACTTTGAGATAAACCCAATCACCAACTTCAAAAGACAACTCTCTCCTATTGGTATCAGCGTAGCTTTTCTGGCGACTCTGAGCTGCCGCCATTTTATCTTTGATGATCCGGACTTGGCTTTGCATTTCTTGAATTATTTCAGGTCCAATTATCCTACTCTCCCCGACTTCATCCCAACACAAGGGCGACCTGCACTTTCTCCCATAAAGAGCTTCGTAGGGAGCCATCTGAAAAGTCGCATGGAAGCTGTTATTATATGCAAACTTGATGAGCGGCAAATGGTTTTCCCAACTCCCTTGAAAATCCATGACACATGCTCGCAACATGTCTTCAAGGGTCTGAATTGTGCGCTCTGACTGGCCGTCTATCTGCGGGTGATATGCAGTACTGAACTTCAACTTAGTACCCAAAGCTACCTGCAAACTCTTCCAGAACTGCGACGTGAACCTCGGGTCTCGATCCGACACTATACTCTTTGGTATGCCGTGCAGCCGCACTATCTCCTTGACATACAAGCGGGTCAACTTACTCAAAGAGTCGGTGTTATTAACAGGCAGGAAATGAGCACTCTTCGTTAACCGGTCAACAATCACCCAAAAAGAATTTTTCCCACTAGGCGTTCTCGGCAAACTCACTACAAAGTCCATCGTGATGTCATCCCATTTCCACTCGGGAATAGGGAGGGGTTGGAGCATACCTGCAGGTCTTTGATGCTCGGCCTTCACTTGACGGCATGTGTGGCATTTCTCAACATACAAGGCAACATCCTTCTTCATTCCATCCCACCAGTAATTTTTCTTCAAGTCCCGATACATCTTTGTACTGCCGGGATGAACTGAATAAGGGGCCGCATGAGCTTCTGCCATGATTCGTTCTTTGAATTCCGAATGCTTGGGGACCACTCTGCGATCTCGAAACCGAAGTATCCCATCGTTATCCATGCTATAATGCAACGGCCCTCGAGATTTTCTGACTTTTTTTCGGATATTCAGCAGCTTCGGATCCTTCCTTTGAAGAGTCTTCAATTCTTCAAAATCAGTTACCCGAATATCAAGAACTGAAGATAAAATCTCTTCTTGCTGCGAACTCTCTATAAGGAGCCTTCTCATCCCACAAAGCAACGAATCCAAATCTGACGGCTCGGCTTCATCTTCTAAGTGCGACTTCCGGCTCAAAGCATCAGCAACTATATTAGCCTTCCCCGGATGGTACTTAATCTCACACTGATAGTCACTGATTAGCTCTAGCCATCGCCTCTGCCTCATATTCAGATTTTTCTGGGAAAACAAATGCTTCAAGCTCTTGTGATCAGTAAATACCTTGCAAGCTTCCCCATACAAGAAGTGCCGCCAGATCTTGAGAGCAAAAACAATCGCAGCCAATTCTAGATCGTGCGTTGGATAATTCTTCTCATGGTCCTTTAGCTGACGAGATGCATAGGCAACAACCCGTCCTTCCTGCATAAGGACACAACCCAAACCAAACTTAGACGCATCACTGAAGACTACGAATGGCTTATGCGGTTCTGGGAGCGCTAACACTGGTGCCGTCGTCAACCTGTTCTTTAATTCTTGGAAGCTTCTCTCACATTTTTCTGACCAAACAAATTCTGTATTCTTCCGAGTCAAAGCTGTGAGAGGTCCGGATAGGCGAGCAAAACCCTCTACAAATCTTTGGTAGTACCTGGCCAGCCCCAAGAAACTCCGGATCTCGCGCACTGTAGTCGGGCACTGCCATGACAAAATGGCTTCTACCTTACTAGGATCAACAGCCACTCCGTCTCGGGAAATTACATGCCCAAGAAATTTAACTTCTTCCAACCAGAATTCACACTTGCTGAGCTTGGCGTACAGTTGGTGTTCTCTCAATTTCCCAAGTACCAGACGAAGATGATACACATACTCTTCAACATCTCGGGAATAAATCAGAATATCATCAATAAATACTACCACAAAGGAATCCAGATAAGGTTGAAACACTCGATTCATTAAATCCATGAAAGCAGTAGGGGCATTAGCTAACCCAAACGGCATCACCTTAAATTCATAATGTCCATACCTCGACCTGAAGGCAGTTTTAGGCACATCCTTGTCTCTGATCCTCAGCTGGTAGTATCTCGACCTCAGATCAATTTTAGAGAACACGGCTGCTCCTTGAAGCTGATCAAATAAATCATCTATTCGCGGGAGAGGATATTTATTTTTGATGGTCACCTTATTCAATTCCTGATAATCTATGCACATACGGAGGGTTCCATCTTTCTTTTTAACAAACAAAACTGGTGCACCCCACAGTGAAGTACTAGGCTGAATAAATCCCTTCTCTACCAGCTCTTGCAACTGAGTCTTCAACTCTTTTAATTCAGCCGGTGCCATGCGATAAGGAGCTTTATGCACAGGAGTCACTCCAGGTTCCAAGTCTATAACAAACTCCATTTCCCGAACAGGGGGTAGTCCGGGCAAGTCATCCACAAACACATCGGGAAATTTTTCTATAACTGGAATGTCTGCCAAAGACTTCTCCTCGGACGGCGTGGACACCATCTGAACCAAGAATGCATCCGCTCCCCATGCAATCTCCCCTTTTGCTTGAATCGCCGATATAATTATCGGCTTTTCTTTTAATTTACTCCCCGCAAATTCCAGACAATCACCATCTAGAAGCTGAAAGCTAATTTTCCGACTTCTGCAATTAATACTCGCAGAATATCGGTATAGCCAATCCATCCCGAGGACGATATCAAAACCCAACAGCTTAAACACCACCAAATCAGCATCCAAGAACCTTCCCTCAAAATTTAACGGGCATCCCAAAGCAACCTTGGAACACCACACCATTTCACCATCGGGTAGAGCCACTACCATAGCCTTCGGCAACGGTTCCGTGACCAAATTACACACCCGCGTAAACGTGGAAGATACAAATGACTGCGACGCACCGGAATCAAACAAAGTACAAGCATAAAACTCATACAAACGGACTCTTCCTGAACCAAACACATCAACCCATGAAATCCAAAAAGCAATGAAGAAACCAAATACACCAAAAATTAAATCCAACTTAAAATTAAAGTAATCCATACCTGTAATTACTCCAGCATCATGGGTCGCTGGCGCCTCATCATCCACCTCTTCGGGTGTGACAGCATAAACCCGGGCTTGCACTGTTTGTCTCGGGTTTGTTCTTCCACCGCGTCTACCTCCACGGCTTCCTTGAACTGTTCTTGGACATTCTCGGGCAAAGTGACCCTGCTGGCCACAATTATAACATCGAGCCCCACCAGAAGGGCACTCACCCACATGGGCTCTATTACAAACTCCGCAAACAGGCACACGTCCTCCCATGCGAACACTTGAGGATGCTTGCGGTCGAGTCCCGGTTTGCTGAACAAATTTCTGAGGCGAACCCGAGCTGCTTCCTTCACCAGAAAAACTCCGCCTCTTATGCCCTAGAGGGGAGCCCATACTCAGATTATTTTCTCGTTCCACCAGGGTGGCCACATCCACTAATTCCTGAAAAGTGGATATCCGATGGCTGACCACCATACGGCGTATATCAGGGCGTAGTCCCTCTTGAAAACGATCAGCTCGCATCTCCTCTGTGGCGATAAGGTGAGGAGCAAATCGCCCAAGTTCTATGAATCTCCGGGCACCCTGTTCCATTGTCGCGCCCCCTTGGACCAGATTTGAGAACTCTCTTGCCTTTTGCTTCCTTACCGCTGCGGGAAAGAAGCGGTCATTAAACTCCTTCTTGAAGCGCTGCCAGGTCACAGCAGCGAAAGACCCCAATTCTGATTCCAGCATCACTCTCTTGGTATCCTACCAATCAGACGCCGTGCCTTGCAAGAGATAGCTGGCGTAGAGTACCTGTTGCGCCTCGGTGCAACCACACACCTCAAATGTCCTTTCCAGATCTTTGATCCATTTTCCAGCTTGAAGTGGATCCTCTTCTCCAGTGAAGTGTGGAGTCCTATGCGCCAGGAAGCGCTCATAGGTGCACCCGGCTTGCACCATGCTACTGGACCCTCCCGGGTACATCCAAGGACCTCCCTGATGTGGCCAAGGACCTCCTGGTTGTGGCCAAAACCCTCCTTGCTGTAGACAAGGCCCTCCTTGTTGTGGCCAGGGACCCCCTTGTGGTGGCCAAGGTCCTCCTTGTGGCCAAGGCCCTGTCTGTTGTGGCCTAATATTCTGCTGCATAAACTCCGTCATCTGCCGTATTGCTTCAGCTAAGGAGTCATCCCTTGAGGTATTGTCCTGTGGCTCCTGAGCAGATTTCCTTGGTCTCCCCATTTTTTTTCTTGTCACCACAACCTTTGACCCCCTTTCAGAAAACAAAAACAAATAAAACCAACAACAAATAAAAACAGAACCACAGACCAACACCACATCACAGAAAACAAAAGAAATCAACTTACAAAAACATAACCAAATAAATAAAAACAAGCAAACAAGCTCAAACAAATAAAACAATTCAAATAACTTTACTTAACATAAATTTTAAAACACAACTTTAAAAAGCATTCTGGTACTGCCTACGGGACATGTGGTTTTACCCAGAGCCAAACTGCTCTGATACCACCTGTGACGCCCCCAAATCCCCATGCACGGACACGGAGAAATCGAGACGTCCGGATGATGACATCCCGGGTCACCACCCTAACAACGTGTGCCAAGTGTGTGCAAAAACAACAATGTGCACGAGAAATACGCAGTGAAAAGCAAGTCAATAACAAAGTACCAGAATTTTTTCTTAATATAATACAAGCTATTTCAAAACGTACATAAATAAAATATTACAAAACACGCATATAATATAATATCAAATACAAAGCATAACATCAGCAACCTGGCGGAGCCGCATCCTCGGGCTCAGCCTCTTCCTCCTCATCCTCGAACTCTGCACCAAAAGCTACGGAACCAAAAATGGTGCTGCAGGTAAGTAAAACCCAAAAACCACCAGATAAAAATACATAGAACTCAAGCAACATGGATGCAAGAAAAGCCAATGCACATGTCCCGCAAAACCACATTTTTTACCATGCACGCCAAAAAAAACCCATTTGGCCCATAAAAACGTATCCTTAAAAACCACGCCTCGCCATTATCCCAGATAATGGCCCAAACTACCATTTTCCCAGAAAATGGATCAAAAGCCTCAAAACCAAAACTCGCAATTTTCCCAGAA
Source organism: Carya illinoinensis (assembly GCF_018687715.1). NCBI lineage: Eukaryota > Viridiplantae > Streptophyta > Magnoliopsida > Fagales > Juglandaceae > Carya > Carya illinoinensis. The sequence goes on along the minus strand of NC_056763.1, from coordinate 14,863,212 downwards.
AATGGCCTACATCTGAAAACCATAAAAACAAACCGGTTTTGCATGCACCATGATCTCCCCTAGGGATCACCCGCACACCCTGGCTCTGTGCCACACCGCAGGTAACGACTACGCATGTGACACCTAAACGAGCGATGCCCAGACTCGCGCCCCGCGCGTACTTGGCCAAGCCATCCTCTAGCCCTCGCCAGCGAAGGGCCACGGAGTCAGTGAGTAGAGCGATGCCCAGACTCGCGCCCAGCGTGTACCTGGCCAGGCCATCCTTTAGCCCCGCTCCCGTCGTCGCCCAGCGACAACTCAGGGGACGTCACTCAGTATTATCCACTCCCGAGTGACCAGAGGAGCTCCACCGAGATAATAACCCATCCCGGCTTGGGCTCGTGAGACACACGCACCCGAAAATCCATTCACGCCAGCAAAACAGGATTTCTCAAATAAAATAAAATACACGTGCATGCACCATGAAAATGCAATTATCAATGCACAAAACAAACAACCAACCATAATACAATAAATCAAGCAACTCCGTCCTCCATCCATCCGACCCCCGAACTCCTCAGACTCAGTCTGGAATCAACCAACCAGCAGATAAAATAAATTGAATGAGCGATATATATTTAAATCTGAAAATAGGGTTTGGAAAATACTTACAGTGCTATACGGTAATTTTAGAAAACACCCGGCGTTGCAAACGGCGGAGAAAAAGCAACGTTACAGTGAAAAATCACTGTGGCCATGGGTTGTGAAGTACCCACTTTTGAACGGGGAGAAACCAGGGCTTGGGATTGATAGGGAATGGTCTAGGGATGATTGTGAAGCTATTGGAAGTGGTGGTTGGCCGTGGGTGGCGGCAGAAACGGCGGTGGGAGGCCGGATTTCCCAAAAAGGAAAGCTAGCTCGTGGGAGCTGTTCCGGTGGTCGTTGGAGGCCAAAAATAGGTGGGTTAGGATGGCAAGGGACCGGTGATGAAGTGGTGAAGAAATGGTGGCCGGAGGTGGAGCGACGGCGGCGGATCGGAGCAAAACCCGTGCGGGCTTTAAAGGGGTTTTCCGGCCAAACGGCTGGCCGAATGGGGGTGGGTTTTGGTGGGGAGGTGCGCCGGAGGGAGAGGAGTCGACCGGTGTGGGCGGTGAGCTGCACGGTGGCCGGACGGCGGCGGGTCTTGGCTGAAAGGGGCTCCGGCATGAGAGAGAGAGAGAGAGAGAGAGAGAGAGAGAGAGAGAGAGAGAGAGAGAGAGAGAGAGAGAGAGAGAGAGAGAGAGAGAGAGAGAGAGAGAGAGAGAGAGAGAGAGAGAGAGAGGAGAGAGAGAGACGGGGGGGTCGACGCGGGAAGGGAAAGAAAAAAGGAAAAGAAGGAAAAAAGAGAAAAAGAAAGGAAAAAGAAAGAAGAAAAAAGAGAAAAAGGAAAAAGAAAAAGGAAAAAAAAGAAAAGAGGTGTTGGGAAAGAAGATGAGGTCTAATCCTCATTCCGGGAAAACAACACTAAACCGCCGCAAAGAGATTAAAAACTGTAAACAACTAAAAGAAATACAACACAACATCAATTAAATTAAAAACTAATTTTAAAATGCAATAAATTAAAATAAATAACTAATATATTAATTAAAATAAAAACAACCATTTCAGCGAAAATACAAGCGAAAGCGGGTTATCACAATATTTTACCTCTTCTTCAAGATCAGCAGATTAAGTAACTTCTCTCGAGAATTCGATGTAGCAAGAAAATTAAGTAGCTAAGATATAAGGTAGAGATAAATTAAGGAGAGTGACGGTTGAATGGAGCTAACATGGAGATGCGATTAAGGTAGCAACAACAAGAGGAACTGCAGAGGGCGTACTTAGCAATTCAGAACTAAGAAATGCTTCACGAGATGCCTCCAGACAACTTATGCTTCCATCAGCTAAGGAATATTTTCATATATCAGATGAATACTTTATTACAGTTTATCTATATGGTTTGATAACAATTTGGACAATTGTGTTATTATTCATAACTTAGTCAATGGATGAATTTCGCATTTGCTACCAAGCTTTCAAACTTAGTTTAGACGTTTTGAACATGTAAACTAAATATGTGTCGAGCTGAATCTTTCATATTTGAACGATATATAGGGTGAAAATATATACATCTTGTATAATCTTCGTTATTACAATTTAAAAATATATGAATTTGAATAGTTGAATGGATATATAATAGTTTGATAGATTTCTAGTATATATAGAATAGACATAGTTATAATATACTAAAACGTATATTAGATAGCTTTAGTTTCCTTAATAGGTTAACGAATTTATGTAGACTAATAAACCAGATTATTAGATTCAAGTACATATATATCTACTATATATATGTATTGTACAAATATTAGATTTATGTTGATTTAAACTACATAGATTATACATATATATAAGACAGAATTATATAGATATATAATATAAATAGTCATATATATATATATATAGAGATCTATCTCTATACATATGATATAAATATATATATATATATATCTCTATATTACCTCTGGCTTCTTCTTTCCGATTGATCAAGTAAGAAAACTCCAGTTGGTTATGAGACTTTCTTATAGTTATATATGTTATATGTATAGATACGTACATTATTGAGATACATGGACATCATAAGCTTGCTGCCGTTCAAGCATATCTTCTATTGTTTGAACACACTGTACAATATGTTCGAACGCTAAATATATCGTTTGAACACTATATAATCAGTTTGAATACAAATCAGTGTGAACAAATACTCAAATCCTTCCCTCCAGACACAAACATCGTTCGAATCCCTCTCTCGTATACCCATTTGAATACCCAAACGCTGCATGCCACCGTGTGATAACCTGATCTAAGCTAGATCCTTGCTCATATTTATTTTTATTTTTTATTTTTGATTTAATCCAAATGGACTTAAGCCCATTGATTGTAGAAGTTAAGAATTTAAGATTGACTTAGGCCATGTTTTGACTAGTGCGATAGGCACTTAGGCCCGAAGGAAGAAGCCAAACACTTAGTCATTTCGGCCCTATAAGGGTGGAAAAGTCCTAATTAGGATTTTTGACTAAGTAAGAGGTGCCACTTAGATGAAAGGCCCTTGAGTTTCCCTAAGATGTAATCAAAAGATCCATAGGGATGGGCAATTCGGTTCATGGAAGATGGCTTCGAGAAGAAGTTACATGAGAGAAGAAGGGTTAGGGTTTAGTTTACTAGAGTACACACCCAACCTCATGGAGGCCAGCTTTCTTATGGCCACTTATCACACATGCATAGGGATTTAAGGTTCCTAGAAGAAGTACTGATGGGGAAGGTGAAGAGGGGCTTTGGGAAGAACCACACACCACTCATGATGGCTTCTTGAAGAATCTATAGGTGGAAGAAGACAAGAGAGATTTTGGTTAGGGAATCACACACCTACCTCATGCCATTTGGCAACCATGCATTGTCTTTTCCTTAGGTTCAATATATCTGGGCAGAAAGTGGAAGAAGGAAGAAAGGGAAAAGAATCTCAGGGAAGGCATACGAGGTTCCTTAAGCCTATAGAAATCCCACCATTAAATTTCTAGCAAATTGTTAAAGGGGGGAGACGCGCCTAGGGTTAGAACTGAAGAAGGCTTGTAGAAGAAATTAAATCCAGGTTTCGGGGAAGGGGGGGAGAAAGGAATTCGTGGCTTTAGGTTATCACGTAAAACAACTGGGCATCAATTTTAGATGGTAAAACGAAAAATGATGCCATTTTACCATCTAAAAATGATGTCGTTTTACGTGGACTATGGGCTAGGTTCAGTGGGCTGACGTTTTGGTCCTTTTGGGTCGGGCTGTTGGACTTTTTTCATTTTTTGTTTTTTTAACCCTAATTGAAACCCTAAAGGCCTAATCTAAATCCTAAATCAATTTTAATATATGTTTTAACCCAGAGTTTTTTATTTATAGGTTTTCTACTTCTTTTATCACTTAATTTTAATTGTTATATTTATTATTTAACTAGTGTCTAATTACATGTTATTATACTATATTATTACATGTTATTAACTCAATATAATATTTTATACTAGCGATCTTTGCCTCTCTAGGTTTCCTTCGTAAAGGTGTTGGTACTGCCTCCTAAGTACAGCTTCTTTATTTAGCTTTGGTGTCTTTTAAGGTTTTGCTCTATGGAGGAAAACCAGGACGAACTATACAAACGACTTTCTTTGACTAAGAAGGAGAATGATGCAGTGGTGGATGCAGTGGTGGTGGTGCCGGATAAGCTTGAGAATGAAGATTTATATGGGGGAAGTGTTTGATTCTAAAATTACTTATTGATAAGCACTGTAATAAGGAAATGTTTAAAGCCACAAAGAGGAAAGCCTAGAGGACTGTGATGCGAGTAAAGTTTTGGGATCTAAATGCCAAATTGTTTCTGGTGAGTTTGATGATATCCTTGATAAAGAATGTGATCTAAAATGTCCATCAATATGTGGAAAACTTGGTATATGGCTTTGAGCGTGGATCATCATCTTCACCGTATTGGCATTCCTATTATTTCTTGTTGTGATTGTTGTGCTAAAGGTCACTATGAAGACCAGAATCATGTTTTGTTTGCAAGTGAAATTGCTAGCACAATTTGGCGTTATTTTGGTGCTAGCCTCGGTATTCCAATTGGCCACAACTGGAAAGACACGGTGCAGACTTGGTTTTGCTATTCGAAATCATCGTCTCAAGTTGGCATTATTTTGGAGATTATTCTAGTGGTTATTACATGGAGAATCTGGCGGAGGCGTTGTTTGGCATGTATGGAGGGACACTTTGAATCTGCCTCTGATATTATTCATTCTGTTCATCGGTGGATTAGTCTTATTTGTTGTGATATGCATAATAGTTCTCACATTTCTGATTTTGATTTGTAGCTATTGTTTGGCAACACCCACCGGCGGGTTGGGTTAAACTGAACACAACTGGTAGTAATTTGGGCAATCCAGGTGCCTTAGGTGTGGGTGGGATTATTAGAAATGATCACGGTAATTTAATACAGGTTTTTTCTATGCCATTACTATCTCTTATTATGCCACCACCTCCTGTATTGCCGGGATTCCCTCGACAACTACCATCGCAATTAAGCTTAAACCAGCCCGCGGGGGGCCTAGACCATTTTACTATTTTTCCTGGTCAAGAAGCATTGTTAGGACATTGTAACTGAAAATTTTCAAAAATAGCTTTATCGTGTTCTGAGAATTTTCGAGTTGAGCAAAGATTATCACCCAGCAATTTTATACATACATGTACAACTCGCCAAACCTGTCCAGCACTTTCAGACTTTCCCTCCATTCTCACTTTACATCTTCTCTTCCAAAGGCACCAAGTTATTAAACAGGGAATTAAACCAATCAATGTACCCTTGATGGAAGACTTCATGGCATAGTTAAACCAATGCAAAACTCTGGTTTTCCATGACCAATGATGTGTTCATGGAACCCCCATTTCTGTGCTAGCATAAAACCATACCTGAGCCGCAACCTCACCCAAGGAAAAAATAAGATCGATACTTTTCGTTTGACGCCGCGAGCAACAATCACAAGCAGAAGCTAACGAGACCCCTTTGTTCTGAATTCACTCATCCACAGCCAACGAATTAAACCAGATCCTCCATATACAAATAGATATCCATTTAGGCAAACTATTACGCCAAAACCATCCATATCGTGGAAATAAATGCCCTTTATTCCAAATAACCTCCCATGCTTTAGAAGTAGAAACTTTCCCATCAGGGGATGGCTTCTAGACAACTGTATCCAATCCCCTTTTACCAGGCGGTACATTTTTTATAATTTCTGTTACTATGTCAGCATCAACTAAATCCCTTAAAAGATCCCTATTCCAAGAGTTATTCATCCAACAGTCACTAATACGTAAGTTCACATTAGCAATATCTTGAACTCTAGTGGAAAGCAAACCCCGATGATAGCCATCTATCAAACCAAAAAGAAGCATTACCACCCCTGACCAATACCTTCACATTATCCATTACTTCCGGTAAGATGGAGAGATTAGATTTCCAAAAACGGGAGTTCGTGGGTCGCCTATTTTGTGCTAAAACATGTGCTTTACGGAAATACTTGGCCCAAAAAAAATCAATCCACAAATTATTGATAGATATAAGATGGAAAGCAAACTTCAACTGGAGCGACTTTTGTACCTCTTTAAAATCCCAAATACCCAAATTGCTTTCCTTTGTAGGCTTGCAAACTTTTTTCCACGACAGCCAATGTAACTTCTTTTTATTGTCCGTCTCCCCCCATAAAAAATTTGCAAGAAGAGAATTTATACGGAAAAAAATAGTAACCGGAACATTCATCACTGACATAAGATGAATAGGCATGCTAGATACAACATGCTTAGCAAGAATCAACCTACCACCTTGTGAAAGGAGCCAGAATCAACCTACCACCTTTCATTGCTCTTGTTTTTATTTATTCTAATTTGGCCTTTTTTTGCATGCTGGTTATTTTTTTTTTTTTTGGTACCCCAAATGCTTGATTTGTAACCACGATTTTCCTCCGCCACATGTGAGGGTTATTAATAAAATTGGGAATGGGTCACTCTTGGATAGGTTCCCTAACTCTTTTGTTTTTTTTTTTTAAAGAAAAAATGAGTAAATTTGTGTTACATGGTATTATACTACTAATATCGTAATAGTATCATGTTTATAATAATTAGCTCATACTAGTATAGATAGTATTGAGTTTAACTAACTATTTAAGATATGGTTGTATCAAATTTATATGATTAATATAATTAAAAACACATATATTTATAAAATATGTACAATATTGATATCGGAGTCAGAGGTGCATGGAGTCGGAGCTGGAGGCAAAGGGCAATGTCGGAGTTGGTGAATCGGAGTTGGATTGGAACGGAATCATAGTCGTTTCAACTCCACCTCTAACTTCGACTCCGCTCTGAATCCGACAAGTTGGAGTCAGAGTCAGATCAGAGTCAGAGTCAGAGTTGGAGTCGGATTTTCGGACTTTTACTCAACCTGTCTCTACTTACATAAAAGAGACTACCACTAATATTCCTTACTAGTAGCAAGTGTCTAAAAAGCATGTGGAACTATAAGCAATTCTTATATGGGGGAAAATCTAATACTTTGGCCTACATTATGATCTCTAAAGCTTTGGAAAGATTTTATTTTTAGCAAAGCAAAATATAACTCTAGAGACTTTGCAAATTTCATTCTAGATTCAATCATGAAATGAGTTGGCGGCATATTTGACATCAACTATTGAGATACTTTCTTGTTATGGAAAGAAATTTTATAAAAGTAAACGAACCACCTAATGTAATTTCATATGATATGTTATATTTATTTTTATAATAAAAGTAACTTTACAATCTGACGTACTATATTAAATCACGCCAGTTTGTAAGTTTACTTTTATAAAATCTCTTGGTAGCTAAACTATTTCTTTTCTATTATTTGACGATAGATTTTGTGATATGCAACCCATCCCACGGTAGCTACTTTCTAGAACACAAGAACTCTTTATTGGAGAGAACCAAGTTTGAAAACACAAGTAACACCAACATACAAACATCGATACACACTTTTTAAAACTATAGCTGTTGTTTTTTGTCTCCAAACGCTAGATTTAGTGGCTTAGATTCTTGGAGGTTGACTAATTATTGATGCTCATCATGATTCCCTAGTCAACCTAGCCGCCATCAACCAACAGGTTATGCCCATTCACGAATCCAGAATCATCAGATGCAAGGAAGAGCACTGCATCCGCTACATGCCCTACTTTTAGCACAACTCCTTTTAAGCTCGCATGTGGCTCATATGCCTTCTCCACCTACTTTGTATCCATTCCCAATACACTGCATGGCAATGGAGTCACAACTATAGAGGGTGATACGCAGTTCACTCTAATCCCATGCTCCCCTAATTGCCTACTTACTGATCGAACAAGTCCAAGCACAGCATGCTTTGACATTATGACTGTTATTTCTTGGTGGAGGAGTAAAAGGTGTGGGGTGTGGTGCTTGGAGGATTTCTAGGAGGAAATTCTTGACATTATAAGTTCCATGACTTGTTCGGTTCACCAAGTTTTTCGTGAGGGAAATAAAGTTGCAAATTGGTTGGCGAAGCATGGGGCTTCTGGTATTGATTTGGTTTTTTCTGGCTTGACAGAGACTCCCCAAGCGTTGCATGGGCTCATTCGCATGGACTACTTAGGGATGCCTTTGCTTCATTTTGGTTAGTCTGGTTTGTCTTTTGCTTGAGGTTTCATTGCTCTTGTTTTTATTTATTCTGATTTGGTCTTTTTTGGTGTGCTAGTTGTTTTTTTTTTCGTACCCCAGATGGTTGATTTGTAACCATGATTTTCTTCCGTCACAAGTGAGGGTTATTAATAAAATTAGAGATGGGTCATTCTTGGACAGGTGGCTCCAACTCTATTTTTAAGAAAAAAAATTAGTAAATTAGTGTTATATGGTATTATACTACTAATATTGTAACAGTATCATGTTTATAATAATTAGCTCATACTAGTATAGATAGTAATGAGTTTAACTAACTATATAAGATATGGTTGTATCAAATTTATATGATTAATATAATTAAAAACACATATATTTACAAAATATGTACAGTATTAATGTCGGAGTCAGAGGTGCATGGAGTAGGAGTTGGAGGCGAAGGGCAATGTCGGAGTTGGTGAATTGGAGTTGGATTGGAACGGAGTTGTAGTCGTTTCCACTACACCTCTAACTTCGACTCCGCTCTAAATCCGACAAGTTGGAGCCGGAGTCGGATCGGAGTCAGAGTTGGAGTCGAATTTTCGGACTTTTACTCAACTTGTCTCTACTTACATAAAAGAGACTACCACTAATATGCCTAAGCAGTAGCAAGTGTCTAAAAGCGTGTGGAACCAGAAGCAGTTCTTATATGGGGGAAAATCTAATACTTTGGCCTACACTATGATCTCTAAAGCTTTGGAAAGATTTTATTTTTAGCAAAGCAAAATATAACTCTAGAGACTTCGCAAATTTCATTCCAGATTCAATCATGAAATGAGTTGGCGGCATATTTGACATCAACTATTGAGATGCTTTCTTGTTACTTTTATTATATTTATTTTTATAATAAAAGTAACTTTACAATCTGACATACCATATTAAATCACGTCAGTTTGTAAGTTTACTTTTGTAAAATCTCTTGATGGCTAAACTATTTCTTTTTTATTATTTGACGGTAGATTTTGTGATATGCAACCCATCACACGGTAGCTATTTTCTAGAACACAAGAAGTCTTTATTGGAGAGAACCAAGTTTGAAAACACAAGTACACACCATCATACAAACATCGATACACACTTTTTTAAACTATAGCTGTTGTTTTCCGTCTCCAAACAGATTTAGTGGCTTAGATTCTTGGAGGTCCACTAATTACTGATGCTCATCATGATTCCCTAGTCAACCCAGCCGCCATCAACCACCAGGTTGTGCCCATTCACAAATCCAGAATCATCAGATGCAAGAAAGAGCACTGCATCCGCCACATGCCCCACTTTTAGGACAACTCCTTTTAAGCTCGCATGTGGCTCATATGCCTTCTCCACCTGCTCTGTATCCATTCCCAATACACTGCATGCCAGTGGTGTCGCAACTATAGAGGGTGATACGCAGTTCACTCTAATCCCATGCTCCCCTAATTGCCTGCTTGCTGATCGAACAAGTCCAAGCACAGCGTGCTTTGACATGAAGTAATCAGTATTTGCGGTTGAACCCTGATTTGCTGCAACACTTGCGGTGCACACAATGCTCCCCCTCACATGCCCTTCAACCATAGCACGTGCTGCATGCTTTACACATGCAGCCATGCCACGTACATTGATCGCAAATAGATGGTCAAGGGCGAACAAGTCTAGGTTAAGTACGGTCTGATCCGACCTACTAAAAATCCCTGCATTACTAAACATGATGTCAAGTTGCCCATAATTCTTGACCGTCGATTCTACCATGGCTATGACCTGTTCTTCATCAGTAACGTCACAATGTACGTATGTAGAATGGTTCAAACCAATTGATTTGGCAACCTGATGGCCTAGTTCTTCTTGGATATCAGCAACGACCACCATAAGCGCGCCATGCTTGGCAAAAAGATGTGCAGTCGCCTCCCCAATGCCACTAGCACCGCCTGTGACTATGGCCACTTTGCCTTCCAGTTTCTTCTTGAACAATGTGGTTTCCGTCATCGTTATATGACAATAAAATTAGAGGATTGATGGGGGCAGCAGCTGTCTCCTGGTAAAAGAAAATGACCAATATATGGTGAACATTTGGATTAAGTGGGCAAACGGAAAATCGGATATTACACACGTGATTTGTTGAAAAAACTACAAACAAAACAAAAAAGAAAAAAATAAAATAAAATAAAATAAATTCAGTCCAAAAGTTCTAACAAATTAATGGAGAAATTAGGAATGATTTGTGATTTGTGGTGGAATTATGGATTTAGATTTTAAACGTGCTCTCAAATTCATATAAAACAATGGATATAATGATATCTGTCGCAAATTCCAAGTTAACAAGGCTCTCTTGAAATCTAGAAAGACAATTATAAAAAAATAACAATGACATAAAAAGGTAGATATATATACTGAAAGTAGCAGCATACTTGAAAGAAAAGATGACCCAGATGGGTTTTTTCATCAAACAGAACATTTGCATAACGAAAGCAGAGGAGAATACGGACGCTGTAGACTGTAAGCAACCTTCCAGAGTGCTTGGCAGTCTTATTCAAAACATCCAGATAATAAAGACTGCGCAAAAGATCATAAATACACTGTGGAATTGCTTCAGAACAAAAAGAAAAAATGAAATTAGATCAAATTACCGAGAACTATGTAGATATAAGCTAAAGATATTACAGAGAAGAGTAGATTTTCATACCGAATATATATGAGGGGATTGTGTTGGAATAATTAGAGGAAGAACGTTCAGCTAGAGCAAGAGCGGCGAAGTTTCGGCCTAGACAAAATTTCCTTGAATTGGAAGTCAGAAAATGATCAACGACTAATAAAAGTCTTTTGCCGCCTTTGGCGTGATGCACAACTGCTCCATTGATTGGAAACGTTGCGTTTTGTTTGGAGTGAAAAAGCCTTTGGAGTGAGAAAAGTATGCATTTGTCTTGTAACAATCATTGCGGCAAACTTCCTCCCCCTCTCTCTCTCTGCGGAAAAATCATTCTATGAGCGGAAAAGCACAACTGCTCCAATGACTCAACGTAGTGACGAGGATTGAGGAGAATTGACATATTTGTTAATTGTTATATATCCGTCAAGGGTTTCATTACGTAAATTACAGTCACGTATTAATTTATATATTAATATTAATTCATTCATATTTAAAATTTAAATTAATATTATTTTTAATAAAATTTATTTTTTAATCAATCACATTAAATTAATATACAGATTAGTACATAATTATACTTATAACTAAATTTTTTCTTTTAATAAAATTTATTTTTTAACCAATCACATTATATTAATATATAAATTAATATATAATTTTACTTACAATTATATTTTTCCATCCAGCAATTGACCATGTCCCATACGATCTTTCTGCGTAGCTACAGTACTTGTGATTGGTGTTTTAGGCCTTGTCTTTTCCATTTCTTTTCCACTGGTAGCAGACACGCGATGCGCCGGACGGCGTTGGTCATGGTTTAAAGTTTAAAGCATTTAATTATAAATAACTTTGTGAACTTTCTTATTTTAAAGTTTTGCAAACTAACTGTGAGGACAAAACAAATATTCAATAAAGAGTAAAGGAAACAGACAAATGTCGCATGCATTTGGGTTGGCTTAGCCAGACGACAGATAGTCTCAAATATGATAAATTTTATTTAAAATCTGTTGCAATGGATTAGGCAAACCATCGGAATTTTAATCTACAGTAGCTCAACAAATTTGGCTAGTACTGTAGCCGAGATCATCTTATTTTTATGTGTATTACTACATCTATAAAGAAATCACACAAAAATAATTTTATAAATTGATGTGGTTTCATATAATCTGTTAGATCTACTTTACAATAAAAATAATTTTATAATCTGATAAATCATATTAATCTACATTAATTTGTAAAATTACTTTTATGTAATCTTTTTATAGTTAGAGTATTTCTCTTTCTATATAAGAGAAAAACTTCACATAGGACAATTCTTTTTTTCTGACATAATAGACTCAAATGAGGAACTGACATGTAGGTCTCAATCTCCTATGTGAAGCTATTCACAGGAAAAATTTATTCCTTCCCCCTGTTGCTTTGTGTGTGTGTGAGAGAGAGAGAGGAGAGAGAGACCTATGGAGCAAGTGTAGATTTTATTTTTGTGAAATGTTGAAGTGACAATTTTTTATTTGTGTCCATTAAAATCCATCTATATGATGGACCTGTTCAAAGAGGAACTGTCTCTATAGAAATAACACATACTAACTACACAGTCTACAGTCCAACAAATCAACTATTTTAAATATAAATAACTAGAGATAGAGGGTTATATCATCGACGGGATAACCCGTGCTCGCCCGCTGCTTGTCACGATCAAGCGTCGGAGGAGTCGTATGTGGTGGTAACACCATGTACGATGGTTGTCCATCACATAAAGTGGCAGTTTGGGCTTGAGGAGAGCTAGGCGTGGCCTTAGAAAGGCTCATGATGGCCTTGTGGTGGTCAAAGGTGGCGGAACACGGCGGCATTACGCCGTGAACAGTGAATCCTATATGGTGGGAGTTTGCTTGAGGTGGAGAAAGGCCATAGAACTTCATCGAAAGCTAGGGAAAGGTGGAGGAAGATGTGGTGGAGCTGTGGTGGCGAGGTGGTGGCCAGGCAGTGGCTCACGGTGATGGATCGGCCTCTAGAAGTGGATTTCGTGTTGTGGAGAGTGAGGGAGAGTGAGAGTTGTGTACAACTCCGTTGGCCATGAAATTTGTTGGGGAAGGTCATGGTGATGAGAGGAACAAGGTGGTGGTGGTGAAACACCGTGGGTAGCCGTGTATGGTGGTGCACAACGGTGCAACCATATGTGTATGAGTGGAGACCCATCGGAGAAGGAGAGAGAGTTAGGGAGAAAGGAGGACACAGGGAGGAAGCCCATGATGTGATGAAGCCATTGGTGGTGCTTGGTGGCTGTTTTCAGCCGTGTATGGTGGCTCAAGGAGGAGAAAATGGGTGTAAAACCCATTTGCTTGGAGGGAGAAAGAGAGAGAAGTAGCTGCCGATATAGCTCACCACCGGTGAGGTAGTGGTTGCTAGTGGGGGAGGATCAGGTCGGAGGCGAAGGTGGGGCATGGTGGCTGGAGGTGGCACTGTCTGGAAGAGCTAAAGCCCACGCATGGTGGAGAAGAACAAAGCACGGGTTGGACGTGCATGGGGGAAAGAGAGAGGAAAGAGAAGAGAGAAAAGGAAAAAAGAAAAAGTGAGGAGGAAAAAAGAGGGGCCTGGGTATTTAATCTCAGTCCTTCACTTCGGGATCCTCAAAACGATCTAAGGATAAGTTTAAACACTGATTTGAAAATGCGTAAAAGCTTAGATAAAATACTGAGATGAATTAAGATATAATATTATTTTATAAACTAAAGTTTATAAAATAATATTTCTTCATCATTATTTAAAATGATAAAGTATCGTTAATTACTCAAAGAGAATAAAATCATTTAAATTAAATAAGAGTTTTCAACGTAAGGTTAAACCTCTTAATATTTTAAAACAACTAAACTATCTAATCTAAGTAATTATCCACAATTATAATATTTTCAGAACTTATTAAAATATTATAATTATGTTACTTTAAAAACAAGCTTATCTAATAATATTCAAAATATCTTCTATAGATATTTCCATAATATTTAAAATATTGATAAGCTTTAAAATATCTATCTTAGTTTGAAATCCACTGGATAACTTTTGGAACACGCCATCGAGGTACAACACCTAGGATAAAGCTCAGCACGTAGATCGAAACTTGACACGTAAAATGAGGCTCAACACGTAGACCGAAGTTCGACATGTAGATTGAGGCTCATAAATAAAGAAGAAGAAAGAAGGAGTAGATATCACAACAAGACTAGTTGCCAAATGTTTCAGTCAAGTTGATATGGTGGATTTTTTAGAAACTTTTTCACCAGTTGTTAAACCTGCAAGTATTAACTTCACCAACTATATGTCAAAAATACATTTTTACATGGTTTTCTTAACACAGCTATTTGCATGCAATAGCCACCTGGTATGGTCAACCGTACCTTGTATGGTCTCAAACAAGCTCCTAGAGCTTGGTTTGACAAGTTGAGTGACTTTCTTTTGCAGCTTGGCTTCTTCTCAAGCTTAGCAGACCCAAGTCTTTTTATTTGTCACTCAAACCATGGAGTTCTTATCCTTATCCTTTATGTGGATGACATGGTGGTCACTGGAGATAATCCACAAAGAATTCAGTGGCTAATATCTCAACTGAGCACTCAATTCTCTATGAAAGACCTAGGTTTTCTACATCATTTCTTGGGGATTGAAGTTCACAAGATTGGTACTGATCTCTTCCTAAATCAGCATAGGTACATCATGGACTTACTCACTTGAGCCAACATGCATGAATGCAAGCCTTTAGCAACACCTATGCCAACCACAAGCCAACATAATTCGGCTTCAGACCAATTATTTCCTGATCCCACACTCTATAGAAGTCTTGTTGGTAGATTGCAGTACCTCACCTTCACAGACCAGATTTATCCTCTAGTGTGAACTATGTTTGTCAATTCCTACAAGCTCCTATTGTGGCTAATTTCCAGCTTGTAAAAAGGATCCTTAGGTACTTGCAAGGCACAGTTGAACTTGGCCTACGCATCACCTCAGACAGCAGCCTTGATCTCTATGGTTTCTCAGATGCTAATTGGGCTGGTTGCCCCACCACAAGGAGATCCACTTCAGGTTATTGTACCTTTCTTGGTAGCAATTGCATCTCTTGGAGTGCTAAGAAGCAACCAACAGTTGCAAGGTCCAGTGCAGAGGCTAAATATAAGGCCATGGCTTCCACAGCAGCAGAATTAACTTGGATTTCCACACTACTTTGAGACCTTGGGGTGCCTCTCTTCAAAACACCTATTCTTTATTGTGACTGCATGAGTGCCTTATTTATGACTGTCAATCTAGTTCTACATGCTCGAACAAAGCACATAGAACTTGATTATCACTATGTAAGGGAAAGAGTGGCACTTGGATCCTTAGAAACAAAATTTGTCACCTCACTTGCTCAGCTTGCTGACTTGTTCACAAAACCTTTACTCAAGACTCAGTTTAAGCAGTTGCATACCAAACTTGGCCTTTGTTTTCTACCACAGCCAAGTTGAGGGGGAATATAAAGAATGAAATCAAAACAATCACAATTGTGCATCAGTCAGGGATATCAACACACAATTACAGCAATATTGAGCCATATTCTCAGCAATCCTCTCTTGTCAAGTAGTGCATGATCATAGGAGTAAATCACGTGTATTTAAGTTTCCACTAGTTGTATATCTTTGTATAGAAATATTTTCTTTTTATGTAGTCTTTCCATAGATAGAC
The DNA here is from genome assembly GCF_018687715.1 of Carya illinoinensis. Taxonomy (NCBI): domain Eukaryota; kingdom Viridiplantae; phylum Streptophyta; class Magnoliopsida; order Fagales; family Juglandaceae; genus Carya; species Carya illinoinensis. The sequence continues at coordinate 14,847,596 of NC_056763.1, read as the reverse complement.
AACAGTTTGTATCTGTGATATATATATGAATACAGTCACACTCTCTTTCTCAACTCGTGAGATAGTGTTTCTCAAAATATTTACAAGAGGTTATTCGAAAATCTCTTCCAAGAATTATAGTAGATTCTTGGTTTATTCTTGTGTTCTCGTTGTTGATTCTGTGTGACAGTCTGTGCAATCTTGCAGTACACTGTTCTGAGTCTCTGACTTCATTTGCATTCGGTGGTGTTCTTCCTTAGAGGTTAAGGGAAGCGGGAGGTACGTCACAAATACTGTAGCTACGCAGAAAGATCGTATGGGACGTGGTCAATTGTTGGATAACAATTAACAAGTATGTCATTTCTTCTCATCACTACGTTGAGTCATTGGAGCAGTTGTGGTTTTCGTCCATAGAATGATTTTTCCGGAGAGAGAGAGAGAGAGAGAGAGAGAGAGAGAGAGAGAGAGAGGCAGGAAGTTTGCTGCAATGGCTGTTACAAGAAAATTGCAAAGACTTTTTTCACTCCAAAGGCTTTTTCACCCCAAAGAAAACGCAATGGTTACAATCAATGGAGCAGTTGAGCATCACGCCAAAGGCGGCCAAAGACTTTTATTAGTCGTTGATCATTTTCTGACTTCCAATTCCAGGAAATTTTGTCTAGGACAAAACTTCGCCCCTCCTCTTGTTCTAGCTGAACGTTCTTCCTCTCATTATTCCAACACAATACCATCATATTTATTCGGTATGAAAATCTACTCTTCTCTGTAATATCTTTAGCATATATCTACATAGTTCTCGGTAATTTGATCTAATTTCCTTCTTTCTTTTTGTTCTGAAGCAATTCGACCGTGTATTTAGGACCTTTTGTGCTGTCTTTATTATCTGAATGTTTTGAATAAGAGTGCCAAGCAATCTGGAAGTTGGTTACAGTCTACAGAGTCCTTACTCTCCTCTGCTTTCATTATGCAAATGCTCTGTTTGATGAAAAAAACCCATCTGGGTCATCTTTTCTTTCAAGTATACTGCTGCTTTCAGTATATATATCTACCTTTTTTGCAAAACAGTCTGATGGCTGGGGCTTCATTTTTTCCTGAACTCATATTGTTAGGCAATTGTTTATACTTGTTTGGTAGAGATACCTTGTCCAATTGATTTTGTTATTTGTTTATTATTGTCTTTTTAGATTCCAAGAGAGCCTTGTTAACTTGGATTTGCGACTGACAGCAGCATATCCATTGTTTTATATGAATTTGAGAGCACGTTTAAAATCTAAATACATAATTCCACCACAAATCACAAATCATTCCTAATTTCTCCATTAATTTGGTATAACTTTTGGACTGCAATTCTTTTTTTTTTTGTTTGTAGTTTTATCAACAAATCACGTGTGTAATATCAGATTTTCGGTTTGCCCACTCAATCCAAATGTTCACCATATATTCGTCATTTTCTTTTACCAGGAGACAGCTGCTGCCCCCATCAATCCTTTAATTTTTTTGTCATATAACGATGACGGAAACCACATTGTTCAGGAAGAAACTGGAAGGCAAACTAGCCATAGTCACAGGCGGTGCTAGTGGCATTGGGGAGGCGACTGCACATCTTTTTGCCAAGCATGGCGCGCGTATGGTGGTCATTGCTGATATCCAAGAAGAACTAGGCCATCAGGTTGCCAAATCAATTGGTTTGAACCATTCTACATACATACGTTGTGACGTTACTGATGAAGAACAGGTCAAAGCCATGGTAGAATGGACGGTCAAGAATTATGGGCAACTTGACATCATGTTTAGTAATGCAGGGATTTTTAGTAGGTCGGATCAGACCGTACTTAACCTAGACTTGCTGGCCCTTGACCATCTATTTGCGATCAATGTACGTGGCATGGCTGCATGTGTAAAGCATGCAGCACGTGTTATGGTTGAAGGGCATGCGAGGGGGAGCATTGTGTGCACGGCAAGTGTAGCAGCAAATCAGGGTTCGACCGGATATACTGATTACTTTATGTCAAAGCACGCGGTGCTTGGACTTGTTCGATCAGCAAGCAAGCAATTAGGGGAGCATGGGATTAGAGTGAACTGCGTATCACCCTCTGCAGTTGCGACTCCACTGACATGCAGTATATTGGGAATGGATTCAGAGCAGGTGGAGAAGGCATATGAGCCGCATGCGAGCTTAAAAGGAGTTGTCCCAAAAGTGGGGCATGTAGCGGATGCAGTGCTCTTCCTTGCATCTGATGATTCTGGATTTGTGAATGGGCATAACCTGGTGGTTGATGGCGGCTGGGTTGATTAGGGAATCATGATGAGCATTAATAATTAGTCGACCTCCAAGAATCTAAGCCACCATATCTAGCGTTTGGAGACGAAAAACAAAAGCTATAGATGATATTGCATAAAAACATAAGAATAGAAGTGCGTATCGATGTTTGTATGTAGGTGTGTACACGTGTTTTCAAACTTGGTTCTCTCCGAAAAAGAGTTATTGTGTTCTAGAAAGTAGCTACCATGTGATGAGTTGCATATCGCAAAATGTATCGTCAAATAATAAAAAAGAAACAGTTTAGCTGCCAAGAGATTTTGCAAAAGTATACTTACAAATTAACGTGACTTAATATGGTATGTTAAATTGTAAAATTACTTTTATTATAAAAATAAATATAACATAGCATATAAAATTATGTTAATTTGTGCTTTTACTTTTATAAAACTTCTTTTGATAACAAAAAAGTATCTCAACAATTGATGTCAAATATGCCAACTCATTTCATGATAGAATTTGAAATAAAATTTGCAAAGTCTCTAGAGTTATATTTTGCTTTGCTAAAAATAAAAGCTTTCCAAAGCTTTAGAGATCATAATTTAGGCCAAATTATTAGATTTTCCCCCATATAAGAATTGCTTCTAGTTCCACATGCTTTTAGACACTTGCTACTGCTAAGGCACATTAGTGTTAGTGTAATGCCCCGGTCCCACAAGAATCGGAGAGTTACATCCTATCACTTAAACCCACATTTTAACAATATAGTTATAAATTCCAAATTCCCAATGTCATAAAGAAATTGTGATTCAAACTAATTTCCTCAATATAATAAATTTTCCAACAAAATGCCATGTCTTCAGAATACAATAAAATTTCTTAATAAACTTCACCAATACACATATAGAAACTCTGTAAACTTAAACCATCATTCTTAAATCATCTCACCCAATGCTTCATAATCTGATTCCTAGCTGAAATATCCAAAATCATTTAAAAAATATTGTGGAGACAAATGGTGAGTTATCAACAACTCAGTAAGTACAACACATATACTTATAATGTTTCATATGCAGAAAATAGAAACATTTCATTTTCATATGCAGATCTCAAAACTTATTATCAGGTAAACAGAGTGACGTTTCAATCTTTTCATATTCAAAAAACCAACCGTTCATATTTAAAAATACTTTGGCATAACATAACTAAATATTATCATCTTATTATATCATATCACATCGTATCATATCATATACCATATTTAACCCCCGTAGTAGGGTTGTGCTATCCCTGGTGGCCAAACCAGGCAGTATCATATTGTAAGACTTTCTATTTTTCAATCTCAGAGCCCCGAGTGTACACATAGAAAAGAACACATAAAAGACTACTTTGTTTCCAAAGTGGTTGCACTCATATCATATTATGTTGGTACCAAACATATCACGTGAACCAGTATCATCATATCAGAACCATATTCAGAATCAGAATAATAACATATAAGTATGCCAAAGGTTTTTCTTATTCATATCATATTAAATCACGTGCTGAACACATTCATATCATTTTCTAATGATCAATAACATATCCAAAACATTTCATATAACATGTATAAAAGTCTCAATTTTCATATTCGCTCTTTTGCACATTTCATAAATATGTCAAATATTGCTCATGTCTATACTATTTATGTCAAAAAGTATTTTTCTCTTTCATATATATTTTTCATGAGTGAATGCAAAACACATATATTGAGGTTGTTTTCATGTTTTCTTTTAAAAACATAATAATGCACGTTTTACAAACCAACCTCAATTCATTTCTTTCTTTTTATGCAAATCTAGTATAGGAACCCCACTTACTTGTACTTCTTAGCCTCTCTGAATTTCCTCACAATAGTGCTAAACGAACATCAATAATCACCGATAGAAAATTCATGTCACTTGACTAAATCTCCAATTAAATAGATATCTCATATTTACACATAAAATACCTATTTTAATACCTCAAAGCCTAAAATTCTCATAATTCCTAACATACCATCATTTTCCAAATCCATCAATATCCACTTAATCAAATTCATACTATAAAACATAATCGAATAACTTTTCTGTTTAACACAAAAATCAATAAATACTAATATTTTAAAATATTTAAAATACTAATACCATGTTATAAAATAGTAGAATGCTTTGGCCTTTTTAAAATCCAATAAAATAAGTCGTGAAAACTTTCTCTATTAAAAATATGTTTACTTTCTTATAATTAACATAATTATTCAAATTTACAAGAAATCTAATAATACCCATATCATTTAAATATTCTTATCATATTCCTATATTTTATAAATATAATATTAAAAGTATAATTATATCAAAATCTATTAAAATAAACAATACCATTTCATTTAATTAGATTTAAAGAAAATAGAATTATACGGTTAAAATTTACTCTTGAAACCAAAATAGTAAAAATCTATACTTAATAACATAATTTAAATTCTTTAAATATTTTCAGTAAAACGAATAAAATTTCTAAACTATCATGAATTAAAACTCAGTCCACTTAAAAGACAACATTAAGCCCAAACCACTTTAAGTATTATAACAGTGAAACTAAAACATTACCAACTCTTGCATGAAAACCAAACGTTCAAAGCAACTCAACGTAATAAAAACATTTCTAAAACTAAAGAGTTGAGCGGCGGCTTACAGAGATGCAGAAGGATAGCAACTGAAAACTGGGCAGTGTGTGGGTCGACAGTGACAAATGGCTGAACAACAGAGAGAAAAAGAGTGATGAGTGAGAGAGCACAGAGAGAGAGAGAAGAATACTTTGGGTGGCCGAAACATACCCAATGAAAGAAGAAGAAGAATCGGCACTAATCGATGGAGGTTGAGTTTATGGGGCTTCCAAGCTCGGCTAAAAACGGCGGCTAACAGGTTCGAGATCCGCAGTTAGTTTGTGACCAATGGTGGGGACAGCAGGTGCTCTATTTTCTTGTTTAGAAAGAGACGTTGTTGGTGTTTTGGAAAGGCCTGGCGATGGTGGTGCTGTGGTTTCGCGTTAGCTGGGCAGTGGGCTGTCACACGGTGGTTTAGTAAAAGGGAGTTACAGTAGGGCTGTTGTGAGGGAGCAAGAGAGGTGGTGGTGGTTCTCGCTGCATGGTTGTGACGACGGACGGCTGTTTTCATGGAGTCTCCGACATGAAGCAGTGCCTTGCGAGAAGGTTGGAGTTGCCGTGCTTGAAGGAATTCAGGCGTGGTGACTTTGGGCGGCAGTGGCTCTCGGTTTGATCCCAAAAATCATAGATAAAAGAGAGTGAGGGAGAGAGAACAGTTGTTACCTAATGTGGATGAAAGTAAAGGGACGAGGTTGCTACGTACACAGATGCAGCTTGTGGAGATGTGAGCGAAACTGCCAAGAGAATGATAAATGGGAAAACTAGAGAGAGGTCTAAGTGAGCATGGAAAATGAACTACAGAAGAGAAATAAAAATAGAAAGGAAGTCTAAACTGCTGAGACGTGGAGATGGTGGAGATTTGGGTGGAGGGATTGTCAGAAAAAAGTGGTAACTGAAGAAGGAAGACGTTGGGAAGAGAGAAACGAAAGTGAAGGAGAAGACTCTTGAAAACAGCATCGTCAAACACTGATGTTTTCTGTCATGGGCTTGGCCTCCAAAAAGGCATGGGTTGTGCCCGGGTATTACGGGTAGTCTCTTTTATGTAAGCAAAGACAGGTTGAGTAAAAGTCCAAAAGTTTGACTTCAACTCCGACTCCGAGATATTTTAGAGTTTGAGTTGGAGATTTTTTTTCTTGAAAAGTCAGAGTTAGAGTTTGAGTTGGAGGTGAAGTTAAAACGACTCTGACTCCATTTCAATTTGACTCCGATTCATCGACTCTGACATTGGCCTCCTCCTCTAGCTTTGACCCCATGCACCTCCAACTCTGACATAGATATTGTACATATTTTATAAATATATATATATATATATATATATGTGTGTGTGTGTGTTTTTTTAATTATATTAATCATATAAACCTGATATAACTATATCTTATATAGTTAGTTAAACTCAATACTATCTATACTAGTATGAGCTAATTATTATAAAATAATATATTCATACTATAATATATATTAATTGACTAAATTGAATAATAATAGTTCAGTATATGTAAGCATCATTGTAATGCCCTAGTCCTGTAGGGGTCGGAGAGTTTGTAACACCCCGTTCCCGGAGGTCTGGAGAGTTAGCTCTTATTACTTAATATTAATTTCAATATTACAACTATAAAATCCAGAAAATTCCATAAAATATTAATTTATTTACTCAACCCAAATATTCATGTTCCTTCATAGGGAATACAAAGAAATTCTCAATAACATAAATTAAAAAAAAAAATCCCAAAGACCCGAAAATATCCTTAACTCATCAAATCAACATATCTAAAAATAAATCGATTTACTAACTACAACTCTCAAATAAGCACTTGTACCCTTGGGCACTTATTCCACTACGATCATCACACCTTGCTAAAACTTCCTATTCTTGTTCTCCAGCTAATCCATCAAAATTATCTGAAAAATATTTGGAGATAAGGGGTGATTTATCAACAACTCAGTAAGCACAGAACATATACTAGTGTGCAAACATGAGCATTTACAGAGTACAGTATGCAGACCAAAATGTTTTCCAAGGTTATCATGCAAAATAATACAGATTTTTAACATTATTTAGAGTGCGGAAGCATAAACATGTTATAAAAGAAATATTAGAGCGAAAGTTTAAAAATGTTCTTATTTAAAATCTTCTTGGCATAACATAATCTGAGCATCATCATTATATGAAAACAGAGCATCTCCCAAAGCAAAGACCATGTTTAACCCCCATGGTAGGGTTGTGCTATTCTCAGTGGCCAAACCAGGCAAAACTAGAGGTGAATCTTCTTCTTATTATTCTCAGAGCTCCGACTATACACACATGAAAGATCACATAAAAACCACTTTATTTCCAAATTGGGTGGACTTAGAGATAGAGAAGTTGGTACCAATCTAAATAGAGTAGAGTAGAACAGAACAAAGTAAAGCAAAGCAGAGATAGAGTCAGATACAAAATTAGTACACCATGCCAAAGGTTTTCAGATGCCATATCAAAATAAAACATAGTACCAAAAATATTCAGATCTTTCTCACATACTGAAAAATAAGGTCGCGGCATCTTTCTAAATAAATTGTGACGCCCCCAAATCCCCACGCCCGAACACGGGAAAATCGAGACGTCCGGATGGTGACAACCCGGGTCACCATCCTATCGACGGGTGCCGAGTGTGTGCAAAGGCAACAAATGTGCACGAAAGAACACGCAACGGATAACGAAAGTCATACTAAGTACCAGAATTTTTCTTAACGTAATACAAGCTGTTTAAAACGTACATAGATAAAATATTACAAAAACACAAATACAGTTTTAAACAAATATAAAACATAGCATCAGCAACCCGGCGGAGCCGCATCCTCGGGCTCAGCCTCCTCCTCTTCGTCCTCTAACTCTGCACCAAAAGGTACGGAACCAAGAATGGTACCGCAGGTAAGTAAAACCCAAACACTACCAGATAAAAACACATAAAACTCAAACAAGATGCATGAAACATGCCCAATGCACAAAGCCCATAAAACACCAGTTTTCCACACACGCCAAAAACCCATTTGGCCCAAAAACACACAACCTTTCTAACTAACACGCCAAAAGTCACATTTGGCCCAATATCTCGCCAAAAGTCCATTTGGCCCAATACCACGCCAAAAGTCCCATTTGGCCTCTCAAACCATTATCCAATTTTAACCGCGTGCACCATGACCTCCCCTAGGGGTCATCCGCACACCCTGGCTCCAGTGCCACACCGCGGAGTACCACCACGCGTGTGACACCTAACAAGCGATGCCCAATTCCGCGCCCCGCGCGTGCGTAGCCAAGCATCCTCTAGCCCTCACCAGCGAAGGGTCACGGAGTCGGTGCGTAGGGCGATGCCCGGGTCCGCGCCCGGCGCGTTCGTAGCCAAGCAACCCCTAGCCCCCGCTCCCGTCGTCTAGCGACAACTCAGGGGACATCACTCAGTGTATTCCGCTCCCGAGTGACCAGAGGAGCTCCACCGGGATAATACCCCATCCCGGCTTGGGGTCGTGATACACACGCACCCGTAAAACCACTCAGGCCAATACACAGGCTTTTCACACAATTCCACAAACACACGTGCATGCACCATGCAATGTCATAAAAATGCATAATAAAATAATCAAACAACATAAAACAATTAAACAGACAACTCCGTCCTCCATCCATCCGACCCCCGAAACTCCTCGGACTCAGTCCGGAATCAACAACCAACAACAATAAATAAATTGAATGAGCGATATATATTTAAATCTGAAAATAGGGTTTGGAAAATACTTACAGCGCTATACGGTAATTTTAGAAAACAAGCGGCGTTGCAAACTGCGGCGGAAAAGCAACGTCACAGTGAAAAATCACTGCGGCCGTGGGTTTGAAAAATCCACTTTTGAACGGGGACAAACTAGGACACGAAATTGATAGGGAATGGTCTAGGGATGGTTGTGAAGCTATTGGAAGTGATGAACGGCCGTGGGTGGCGGCGGAATCGCCGGAAATGGCCGAAAAGTGCAAATCGGAAACTAAACTCGTAGGAGCTGTTCCGGTGGTCGTTGGAGGCCGGAAATGGGTGGGTTAGGACGGAAAGGAGTCGGTGATGAAGTGGTGAAGAAATGGTGGCCGGAGGTGGAGCGACGGCGGCGGATCAGAGCAAAATCCGTGCAGCCTTTGGAGAGCTTTTCCGGCCAAACGGCCGGCTGGTTGGGGGTGGGCTTTGGAGGGGTGGTGCGCCGGAGGGAGGGGAAGAGTTTGGGACTGGTGGGGAGCCGAATGGTGGCCGGACGGCGGTGGGCCGGTAGAGAGAAGGCTTCGGCCGTGAGGGAGAGAGAAGAGAGAGAGAGAGCCGATCGGGGGGGTTCGGACGCGGGGAGAGAGAAAAGAAAAAAGAAAAAGAAGAAAAAAAGAAAAAGAAAGGAAAAAGAAAAGAAGAAGGAAAAAGAAAAAAAGAAAAAAAAGGAAAAAGAGAAAAGGAAAAAGATGTGAAAAGAAATGAGGTCCAATCCTCACTCCGGGAAAACGAAACAAACCGCAGAAAAAGATAAAAAAAAAAAAACCACAAAACAACTAAAAGGAATAAAACAAAACCTCAAATAAATTAAAAACTAATTTTAAAACGCAAATAAATTTAAAATAAATAACTAATATATTAATTAAAATAAAAACAATTATTTCAGCGAAAATACGCTCAAAAGCGGGTCATCACATCCTCCCCTCCTTAAAAACAATTTTGTCCTCGAAATTGCAGATTAACCACCAACTCCAAACAAGCCACAAGAAAACATATAAACCATCTGTAATCAAGATTAAGACACATACCTTCCTTATTCGAACAAATACGGGTACTGCTCCCTCATGTCCGCTGCTCGCTCCCAAGAGAAATCTTGAGCTAACGGATCTCCCCAAGCCACTTTAACCAAAGGTATTGTCTTGGACCTCAACTGTTGTTCCTTCCAATCCATGATCTGCGACGGAACAACTTCATAAGTGAGATCCGGTTGCAACTGAATACCCGCTGGGTCGACGAAGCGTGGCTCTTGCTGTCCAAAGCTCTTCTTTAGGGATGATACGTGGAAGACATCATGAACATCCCCAAAATAATCTGACAAAACAACTCTATAGGCGACGGACCCTACTCTCTCCAGAATCTGAAAAGGGCCGACGTACCTCGGATCCAACTTCCTCTTCTTATCAAAACGCTTAACACCTCTCATGGGAGAGACTTTAAGGTAAACCCAATCACCAACTTCAAACGACAACTCTCTCCTCCTGGTATCAGCTTAACTCTTCTGGCGACTCTGAGCTGCCGCCATTTTGTCTTTGATGATCCGAACTTGGCTTTGCATTTCTTGAATTATTTCGGGTCCAATTACCCTACTCTCCCCAACTTCATCCCAACACAAGGGCGACCTACACTTTCTCCCATAAAGAGCTTCATAGGGAGCCATCTGTGACGCCCCCAAATCCCCACGCCCGAACACGGAAAAATCGAGACGTCCGGATGGTGACAACCCGGGTCACCATCCTATCGACGGGTGCCGAGTGTGTGCAAGGGCAACAAATGTGCACGAAAGAACACGCAGCGGATAACGAAAGTCATACTAAGTACCAGAATTTTTCTTAACGTAATACAAGCTGTTTAAAACGTACATAGATAAAATATTACAAAAACACAAATACAGTTTTAAACAAATATAAAACATAGCATCAGCAACCCGGCGGAGCCGCATCCTCGGGCTCAGCCTCCTCCTCTTCGTCCTCTAACTCTGCACCAAAAGGTACGGAACCAAGAATGGTACCGCAGGTAAGTAAAACCCAAACACTACCAGATAAAAACACATAAAACTCAAACAAGATGCATGAAACATGCCCAATGCACAAAGCCCATAAAACACCAGTTTTCCACACACGCCAAAAACCCATTTGGCCCAAAAACACACAACCTTTCTAACTAACACGCCAAAAGTCACATTTGGCCCAATATCTCGCCAAAAGTCCATTTGGCCCAATACCACGCCAAAAGTCCCATTTGGCCTCTCAAACCATTATCCAATTTTAACCGCGTGCACCATGACCTCCCCTAGGGGTCATCCGCACACCCTGGCTCCAGTGCCACACCGCGGAGTACCACCACGCGTGTGACACCTAACAAGCGATGCCCAATTCCGCGCCCCGCGCGTGCGTAGCCAAGCATCCTCTAGCCCTCACCAGCGAAGGGCCACAGAGTCGGTGCGTAGGGCGATGCCCGGTTCCGCGCCCGGCGCGTTCGTAGCCAAGCAACCCCTAGCCCCCGCTCCCGTCGTCTAGCGACAACTCAGGAGACATCACTCAGTGTATTCCGCTCCCGAGTGACCAGAGGAGCTCCACCGGGATAATACCCCATCCCGGCTTGGGGTCGTGATACACACGCACCCGTAAAACCACTCAGGCCAATACACAGGCTTTTCACACAATTCCACAAACACACGTGCATGCACCATGCAATGCCATAACAATGCATAGTAAAATAATCAAACAACATAAAACAATTAAACAGACAACTCCATCCTCCATCCATCCGACTCCTGAAACTCCTCGGACTTAGTCCGGAATCAACAACCAACAACAATAAATAAATTGAATGAGCGATATATATTTAAATCTGAAAATAGGGTTTGGAAAATACTTACAGCGCTATACGGTAATTTTAGAAAACAAGCGGCGTTGCAAACTGCGGCGGAAAAGCAACGTCACAGTGAAAAATCACTGCGGCCGTGGGTTTGAAAAACCCACTTTTGAACGGGGACAAACTAGGACACGAAATTGATAGGGAATGGTCTAGGGATGGTTATGAAGCTATTGGAAGTGATGAACGGCCGTGGGTGGCGGCGGAATCGCCAGAAATGGCCGGAAAGTGCAAATCGGAAATTAAGCTCGTAGGAGCTGTTCCGGTGGTCGTTGGAGGCCGGAAATGGGTGGGTTAGGACGGCAAGGAGTCGGTGATGAAGTGGTGAAGAAATGGTGGCCGAAGGTGGAGCGACGACGGCGGATCGGAGCAAAATCCGTGCAGCCTTTGGAGAGCTTTTCCGGCCAAACGGCCGGCCGGTTGGGGGTGGGCTTTGGAGGGGTGGTGCGCCGGAGGGAGGGGAAGAGTTTGGGACCGGTGGCGAGCCGAATGGTGGCCGGACGGCGGTGGGCCGGTAGAGAGAAGGCTTCGGCCGTGAGGGAGAGAGAAGAGAGAGAGAGAGCCGATCGGGGGGGTTCGGACGCAGGGAGAGAGAAAAGAAAAAAGAAAAAGAAGAAAAAAAGAAAAAGAAAGGAAAAAGAAAAGAAGAAGGAAAAAGAAAAAAAGAAAAAAAAGGAAAAAGAGAAAAGGAAAAAGATGTGAAAAGAAATGAGGTCCAATCCTCACTCCGGGAAAACGAAACAAACCGCCGAAAAAGATAAAAAAAAAAAACCACAAAACAACTAAAAGGAATAAAACAAAACCTCAAATAAATTAAAAACTAATTTTAAAACGCAAATAAATTTAAAATAAATAACTAATATATTAATTAAAATAAAAACAATTATTTCAGCGAAAATACGCTCAAAAGCGGGTCATCACATAAATGCACATATTTTCATATTTTTTTATATCGTTCTTTTTTCACATTTCAGAGACAGCATGACAAAAATATAGCTCATGTCTACACAATGCATGTCAGAAAATATTTTTCCTTTTTCATACCAATTTTAACAAGTAATACAAAGAAACGACCGAGGTTGTCTTTTCCAAGTTCTCATTTCATAATAAAACATGCAAAGATTTCAAAAAGTCAACCTCAGTCTCAAATATTTGTGTAAAATCTAGTATAGGAACTTTGCTTACCTGAATTTCTTAACTTATCCAAAATTCCTCACAACAATGCTCAATAACTAATCAAACGTCACCTATAGAAAATCATATAACTTAAATAAATCTCCAGTTAAACACATAACTTGTAATCACACCTGAAAAACTCAAATAGCTTATTTTATTTCCTCAAAGAAACCTACAATTTTCTTAACCTAAAAAATACCACCACTTCCTGATATCCTCAAATATTCACTTAATAGAATTCATATCGAAGAAGATAAACAAATAAATATTTTGTTCAATACGAAATTCAATTAATACTGATATTTAAAGCATTAAATATCCATAACATTTACAAAATAATAGAATACTTAAAATAAATTAAAGCAAAAATGTTATCAATACAAATATAATTGTTGATACTTAAAACAAGGTCCACACTAAAATAAGACTAACTTAAAGCCATTTGAACAGATGAATAAATATATATATATATATATATAAACTAAATTTTTAACCAAGCCGATTTATTTAAAACACAAACCAATTCTTAAAAGGGTTAAGCCCAACACGAGTTAAACCGATGGGCTGTAATGCTAAACTAGATTATGGCAAGAAAAGTATTCCCTTATGAAAACCAAAAACTGAAGACTAGGATTCAAAATAAAAGAGTTACTTTTCTCATCAGAAACAAAACACACAAAAGAAAGTAAAAAGTGGTGGCAAAAACTTACCCACTGAAATGGAAGAATAAAAAAACGGGGACACCAAGGAGAGACAACAGAGCTAGACGGTGCAAGACTGAGTGTGAGATGCAACGGACTAGGGGGTGCTGGAAAGTTCTTTACGGTGGTTTTCTGTGGGGCCTCGACGTGGTGGACTCTCGGTGTGGTGGTTGCAGTGCTTGGCAAAAACGAGAGGTGGATGCTCTGTTTCGGGTATGGAAAAACAGGGCACACAGGTTGACTTGGGTGGTTCGGTTGGATCACAGGGTGGCTGTGCAATGGTGCTGCTGTTTCGCATTGGTTGGGCACGAAGGGGCAGGGCAGCATTGTGGCGACTGGGCTATCTTCATGGTGTTTCCGAAGATGGGCACGGCTGGAGTGGTGAACTCTTAAGGAGTTTGGATGGCTGAGGTGAGTGGAGGCGTTCGGGTTGCTCTATTTTTGGGTTGTTGAAACAGGGAAAGCAGATGGGATTGATGCAAGGAGGAAAACTGGGCTTCGCAGTTGGCCGCTTAGCAGTGGGTTGCTACGGTGGTGACGATGGCCGTGAGGGGTGGAATAGTGGTGCAGCGCTGGGACTGCCATGGCTTTACACAGTGGCTGGGTTGTGACTACTTGAAGTTGGTGCGGCGCGAAGGTGTAGAAGACTCGATCGGGTGTTTCTAAGATGCACGGGAAAAATATCTATATAAATATATATATAGGTGCTGGGACAACCCTAGAGAAGGAAAGGAAGGAGAGACGTGCATCAAGTATTCCGTGAAAAACAGACGAGATGAAGCCGTGAATAAAGAGGAGTCTGTGGGGTTGTTGCTCTATAGCCGGCTGCTGGAGGAGGTGTTGTTGGCTCTGAAAAGGAAACCTAGGGTGCGAGAGAGAAGTGCGTGCATGAGGGTGGTGCGAGATGTGATTGAAATAAAACCCTAGAGATAAAAATGTGCATGCGAAGGATACGGACACAAAGAAGCCTTGCATGCAAGATCTCACGGGCTTGCACTTTTATACAAATTTTGGGTCTCGACTCAATCTTTAAAAAAATAACAAACCAACTTGTTCAAAAAAGAAATATATATCTCTGTCAATAAAAGATTTTTAACTTAAAAATCAAATCCAAGGAAAAAATCATAATCCACCAAAATAAAAATTTTGGGCCCATATTCTACTTGAAAAATATATATATTTGAAAACTCAAATGGGCTTTTTACACATATAAATTTAAAAATTATTTAAAACAGCTTAACACTGCACCCGGGTGTTACAGAGTTAATCTCTATCACTTGGACTCATATTTCAAAAATGTAATTATAGACTCCCAATTCCCAATATCATAAATAAATTTTGATTCAAACTAATTTTCTCAATATAATAATTTTCCTGAAATGATAAGTCATCAAAGCACAATAAAATTTTCTTAATTAACTTTGTCAATACACATATAGAAACTCTCTAAGCTTAAACCACCATTCTTAAATCATCTCACTCAATGATTCATAATCTGATCCTCAGCTGAAATATCCAAAATCATCTAAAAAATATTTTGAAAATAAGGGGTGAGTTATCAACAACTCAATAAGCAAAGCATATATATTTGTAAATACAACATGAGCTTTTTCATAAAGTTTCATATGCAGGAAACAAAAACATTTCATTTTCATACTTTGGCATAACATAACTGAACATTCTCATCTTATCATATCATGTCGCATCGTATCATATCATATACCATGTTTAACCCCCGTGGTAGGCTTGTGCTATCCCTGGTGGCCAAACTAGGTAGTATCATATTGTCAAACTTTTTCTTTTTCAATCTCGGATCCCCAAGTATGCACATAGGAAGGAACACATAAAAGACTACTTTGGCATAATAACTGAACATTCTCATCTTATCATATCATGTCGTATCGTATCATATCATATACCATGCTTAACCCCCGTGGTAGGCTTGTGCTATCCCTGGTGGCCAAACCAGGTAGTATCATATTGTCAAACTTTTTCTTTTTCAATCTCGGATCCCCAAGTGTGCACACAGGAAAGAACACATAAAAGACTACTTTGCATCCAAAGTGGGTGCACTCATATTATATCATATCATGTTGGTACCAACCATATCACGTGAACTAGTATCATCATATCAGAACCATATTCAAAATCAGAATAAAAACATATAAGTATGCCAAAGGTTTTTTATATTCATATCATATCAAATAACATGCAGAACACATTCATATCATTTTCAAATGATCAATAACAAATCCTAAACATTTCATGACATGAACAAAAATCAAATATCACATTCGCTCTTTTTCACTTTTCATAAAATGTCAAATATTGTTAATGTCTACACTTTTCAGGTCAAAAAACATTTTCTCTTTCATATAGATTTCATGAGTGAATGCATACCACATGTGATATTCGGTATTTACGTATAGTTTTACTAAATGATTATTTAAATTATTATAATTAGTGGTTCTCTTATTTTAAATTAAACATGTTTATCGTTGTATTGTTTTATGGTTTTTAAGTTGTGAGATTTAAATAATGTTCTTCTTTGATATTAATAATTATTTCACATTTAAATTACTCTTTAACTTGAGTTATTTTATTGTTGGGTTTTAACTATTTTATTTTATGAGTTGCAGCGTTTTTATTTGGCTTTTATTTATTTTATTGTACTCTTTATTTTAGATTAGCTTATTGTTAGATTTTATTATTTATTTTACTAAATCACTGCGTTTAAATAAAAGTTATTTAACTCACTATTTTAAAATTTATTTTCGTTGGATCAATTTTGAAACCTTGAGTAGAAAATGTTGGATTTCATTTCTTTTCCCTTCCTTTTTCATTTTTCATTTCTATTTTTCTTATTCTTTTCTTGTTCTCTATTTTTCTTTCTTCCTCCCTTGCATTCTCTCCCGTGCATGACTCCTCCCCTTCCTCCCATTCTGTGCGCCTCTTCTTCCACCCAACCCACCTTCGTGCATGGCCCGTGGCTACCACCTCCCTCCTTAACCTCTCCCCCTTATGCCGGCAACCTCACCCACCCCAGCCACCACCCCCATTCCCCCTATTTCTCTCTCCTGGCAGTGTATAGCCTGAGTGGGCTCACATTCACTACGCTGCTGTGTGCCACCGTCCAGCGCCACCACCACCACCACCACCACCATAGCTTCCCCTTCCACCGGCCATCATCCTCCACCAAGCCCAGCCCTTAACTTCTAGCCGTTTTCTCCCACGAAACCAACCAAGACGCACGGCTTTTGTGCTCCAACATCGTCGTTGCTCCACCATTGGTCACCACCTCTTCACCACTTTATCACCGGTCCTTCAACAACCCAAACCACCCTTTCTTAGCCCTGGTCGGCCACCTGTGAAGCCTAGCCATTTCACATTCCTATTTGGCCTTTTTTACTTTTGACTGCCCACTACGCCACTACCCACGGCCAACCACTACCACCATTAGCTTCACCAACACCCCTAAGCCCTATCCTAGCCTTCTCTAATCTTCGTTTGTCTCTGTTAAAATTTCGGTATTTTGAGACTTATGAACATGGTGCATTTTGCACTATGACGTTGCTTTGCCAACGCCTTTTGCAGCTCATTAATCCTTCCAAAATTATATTATAGCGCTATAAGTATTTTCCAAATAACCTTTAAGATTTAAATATATTTTGCATTAACAAATACTTTGTGATCTGGTTGGTTTTGTCGGACATTGAGTCCAAGGAGTCGGGGGTCAGTTGGATTGGAGAACGGAGTTGTTTGTATGATTGGTTGATGTTGGAATTTGTTTGTTGTTGGATAACTGTGTCATGTCATACACATTGCATAAGTGCACGCATATTCATATTTGGAAATGAAAACTGGGTTTTCATGTATAAAATGGTTTTTTTGGGTGCATGTGTATCACAACCCCAAGCCGAGATAGGTCATTATTTCGGTGTAGTTCTTCTAGTCACTCGGTGGATGATACGGCAACGCTGTTATGCCGACTTCGTGGTCCCTCTGCTGGCGAGGGCAAGATGATTCTTGGTCATGGTACGAACTATGGCAATGAGAGTGTAGTGTGGCAATGAGAGCCAGGGTGTGCGGATGATCCCTAGTGGAGATCATGGTGCATATGGTAAAATGGATAATGGGTCATTTTCTGAAAAAATGGTGGATTTTATATAGGGCAATTTTCTAAAAAAATTGCGAGATTTGGTTAAAGGATGTGCAGACCATTTTCTGTGAAAATGGTAGAATTTATGTGGGGCCATTTTTTGAGAAAATGGCATATATGTCTTTGGGCCAAAATGAGATGTTGGATTACATGGAAAATTACTCATTTTGGGAAAGGATGACTTTTGGGTTTTATGCATATTTCATCATATGCACGCATTTTGTTGGTTGCATGAATGTATTTTTTTTTTATTTTAGGCTGTTTGATCTATTACTTACCTACGGTGCTATAGATTTTGATGTAAATGAAGATGCAGAGCTTGAGAATGCGGCTCTACTGGAGGAGGGATGAGATTTGTTTCCCGCTTTTGATTTTTGTATTTGGTTTGTATAATATTTATATTGGTTAATTGTATAACTTTTAAAGGCATTTTATTTTAAAATTTTGTATTTAAAAAGATTTTGGTACTTAGTTGACCGACTTTAGTCATTTTGCTGTATTTTTGTTATACACTTTTTGCATGTGCATACACTTGACACTTATCGTTTAAATACGGTACCTGTGTTGCCATAGCACCTTCATATTCCTAAGACAGAGAATGATATTCTTTCTTTTTTTGGTCACGCTGGCTTTTATCGGCATTTCATTCAAGGCTTTAGTAGTATTGCAAAACCACTGTGTACTTTATTGCAAAATGATACAACTTTTGTTTGGACTGATGAGTGTCAGCATGCTTTTGAGACCCTGGAGGAATACTTAACAGTTGCACCTATTATGCAAACTCCTCGATGAGACTTGCCGTTTGAGATTATGACTGACGCTAGTGATTTCGCTCTTGGTGCCGTTCTTGGCCAAAGAGTGGACAACAAGCCTTCGGTCATTTATTATGCAAGTCGTATTTTGAGTGATGCACAGAAAAATAACACCACCACCAAGAAGGAGTTATTAGCTATTGTGTTTACCTTAGATAAATTTCGTTCTTACATTATTGGGTCTCATGTTATCATTTTTACTGGCCATTTTCCTCTTAAGTATTTGTTGGCAAAGAAGGATGCTGAACCCTGGTTGATTCATTGGATTATTTTGCTCCAAGAATTTGATATCACTATTCGGGATAAGAAGGCTGTTGAGAATGTGGTAGCCAATCACCTATCACAACTACAGCTACCTGATGTGTCTACATCCATTCATCCCTTGAATGAAGATTTTCCTGATGAGCATCTTTTTGCAGTGTTGCACGCTCCATTGTTTGCGGACATTGTGAATTATCTTGTCACTGACCGGATGCCGGAGCATTGGATAGCTCAGGATAAGTGTAAGTTCCTTGCAGAGGCACAATTTTATTATTTCGACACTCCTTATTTTTTTAAGTATTGTGCTGATCAGTTGGTGCGTCGATGTATTTTTGATGATGAGTTTACCTCTATTTTTCACTTTTGTCAGACTAGGCTTGTGAATGCCATTTTGTAGCTAAGAAAACTATTGCTAAAATTTTACAAAGTGGACTCTAATGGCCCACTATTTTTAGAGATGTGGAGTCTTTTTGCAAGGCATGTGAGCCTTGTCAGAAACTTAGAAAAATCACAGCGCGTAACATGATGCCTCTTTCCCCTATTCTTACACTTGAGATATTTGATTGTTGGGATTGACTTTATGGGACCATTCCCAAATTCATTTAGAAATTCTTATATTTTAGTTGTTGTAGATTATGTTTCAAAATGGGTAGAGGTCATACCTTATAGAACAAATGATCATAAGTTTATTATTCGTTTCTTGAAAGAATTATTTGGATGCTTTGGCATGCCCAAAGCGATCATTAGTGATGGGGGTTCACATTTTTGCAACAAACATTTTCAAAAACTTATGCAGAAATATGAGTGACCCACAAAGTCTCTACTCCATACCACCAATAGACTAATGGTCAAGCTAAGTTGGCCAATAGAGAGATCAAACTTATTCTTGAAAAAACAGTCTGTCCCACTCGGAAGGACTGGTCTGAAAAACTGGATGATGCTCTCTGGGCTTATAGGACTGCATTCAAAACTAACTTATGGATATCACCTTATAGATTGGTTTATGGTCAGGTTTGTCATTTACCTGTTAAGATTCAGCATCGTGCTTTATGGGCTATTAAGCAAATTAACTTTTCACTTGATGCTACCAAAGATTTAAGAAAGTTGTAGATTTCGGAGCTTGCTGAAGCAAGGACGGAGGCCTATGACAATTCTCACTTGGCAAAGGAGCGAATGAAGGTCATGCATGACAAAAAGATCCATGATAAACATCTTGTCCCTAATCAGAAAGTACTCATCTATAATTCTAGACTACATATTTTTCTCGAGAAGCTAAAATCCCGATGGAGTGGGCCGTGCATTGTAAAGGAAGTTCATCTTCACGGGGCGGTAGATATTCTCAATCCGAAGAATGACAATAGCTTCACTGTCAATGGACAACGTCTAAAGCCGTATATTGAAGAGATCTTGCTTGTGCGAGACCCCAAGGATGTTTTTTGATTCTGATTTTAATTTATTTACTTATTTCTTCCATTTACGGCTTTCTTTGATTGCATTTTATCTATTATTTATATTTGTTGTTTTGCTTTCACTTTATATCACATGATTGGTTGTCTGTGTTGCTTACTTGTTCTTGTACACTTTGCTTTCTTTCGTTCGATTCATTGAGGACTATGTCTCTTATTAGTTGGGGGTAGCATGTGTGCACAGATTTAAAATTTTTTTTTTGCATTAATATGATGTGTATTGATACATATATGATTGACACACTTTATTTCTAGTATTTTGTGAAATATGAGCACCTTGATGGAGTGGTTAAACAGAATTATTTTGTGAATATTTATTTTCAAAAATGAGCATAGAGCATGATTTCTGATGCATCATATTTTGTTGATATATGGTTTGAAACACCAGGCTGCTATACTTATTGAGATGAGACATGGTAAGATTTATATAGAATGAAGGAAAAAATTTGAAGGACATTTTGCACATGCATACACCTGTAGTGTTCATCATTTACTGTCCACTGATTTAACATAGGAGAAGTAAACTGCAGGACTATCGAGCCATGCTAAAAAAGAGAATAAAAAAAAGGAAAAAGAAAAATGGGATTCTAAAAGAATTGAGAAAGAAGAAGAAGAAGAAGAAGAAGAAGAAGAAGAAGAAGATAAAGGTAGTTTAGTGAACTTTCCTAAGTAAATGGCTAGAAACAGTTACCCTAATTTTGGGGGTTGAGTGTTCAACCTTTAAACAGAGTTGATATGAAAACTACGAGTCCCTTGGGTTTTGAGGTAGTTAGAATCAGTAATTATTAATCTTAATATTGAAAAATCCTATGACAAATCTTGACTAGTAATGAGGAAGACACAACTGTGTAGCTACACACACGTCTGAGTTCTGAGATATTTTCTGCAATTTTATGTGAAGGATTGTTGAGACAGTCTTGGTGGGTATAGCTCTTGGGGTTGATTAGTCATGGATCACCTTTTGTGAGAATTCGGAATTGTGTTTGATTACTTTTGTTTGAATTTTAATCTTTATTCAATATTCATCTCAACTAATTTTTACTATTTTGCTCAAGGATTAGCAAAACGCTAGTTGGGGGTGTGATTGACCTGAAATATTGCATATTTTTTACATTTAAACCAAGATATTTTATTTATTTTATTATATTATTATTGGTTTTATATGAAAAAATGTTAAGATGAATAAATTCGAGTAGTGATTTAAATTGATAAATAGCATGATTTTTGCTAAGTATTATAACTTGTGATTTAATTGGACAATGTTCCTTTACATGCACAGTATATTTTTGATATTCTATTCTTTATTTTTATTTTATTTTATTTCTAATTTTTATTTTTTTATAGACTAAGAAATGAAAAGCATGCCGGGCCTAAAGAAAGAATTCTTTTTTTTTTTTTTGGTTGAGAAGGCACGCTGCAAGGGACTTAAAGGGGATTTCATGCTTTTCATTTGTAAAAGGAAGAAGGGCATGGCAAAACATATTGGGACTTTGACCTGAGACGGTAGCACACAATTGTATTTTTTCGAGCATTTTCAGCGTTGCATGCATATATTTCTCTGGATTGAGGACACGTTGTATACTAGTTGGGGGATTATTGATTCTATTACGCATTTTGTTCTTCTACGCACACGGGAATAGATTCGTTTGGGACTACATTGCAGCGCTGTTGAAGAGCTTCAATTGAGGGGTCCAACGTTTGTTGCTGTCCAGCCCCATCCACTGCTTTCCATCTCCATCACCATCCATCCAGCTTGCTTTTTTTATTTCCTACTTTCTATTTAATTTCAATATGAAGTTTATGGTGTATTTTTGATATTTTTGGCTTAAAAGTTTGGACATTTTATTAGCTGTTTATTTTATTTTATGTTAGTTATTTTTCTTATTTCTTTAAACTTCCATTAAATATGCATTACAATTATATTTTAGATTGATTAAAGGTAAGGTCTTAAATAATTTCAGTTTTATTATTTAAATTTTGGGTTAATTAATGATGACTGTTTAGTTTAGTTGATTATTTAATGGTTAATTTCAATATGTTAGTCTTTTATATTCCATTTCGGCACTAAAAAAAATACAAAAATATGAATCTAGTATATGACTAGTGTCATTTTTATTTCCGTTGCGCTCATCCATTCATTGTACATACTACCACTTTTGTTTGTGAAACTTTTCAACATTTTATACAACTTTCACATATGAGACAATCTAGGAATTTTATTTCTAATTATTACATGACATCCTCTTGCACTTGGAATAGTATTTGTGCTACTTATTTTTTAGTGAGTCACTCGACGCCTCGATTCCTGTGTTTTCATATGTGGGAGTTGGGGGCATCACAATACATAACTGAACTTGTTTTCACATTCTCTTTTCAAAACATAATATGCACATTTTTATAAACCAACCTTAGTTCATTTCTTTTTATGCAAATCTAGCATTGGAATTCCGTTTACCTAAACTTCTTAACTTTTCAGAATATCCTCGTAACAGTGCCAAACTAACATCAATCATCACATATAAAAATTCATGTAATATGAATAAATCTCCAATTGAGCAAATACCTCATATTTACACCAAAAATACCTTTTTTAATCCCCCATAAACCTAAAATTTCTCTTAACCTCAAAAATACTATCTCTTGCTATATTCCTCAATATTTTCTTTATCAAAACCCTTACTGAAGCACATAATCGAATCTATATTCCATTCTACATGAAAAATCATACATATATTTTAAAATATTTAAAATACCAACAATATATTATAAAAAATAGAATACTTTGGTTACTTTAAATTCAAATAAAATAAGTAGTGAAAAGAAAACTCTTTTATTAAAAATAGGTTTATTTTCTTATAATTATCACAATTATTAAATCTATACCAGAGATCTTAATAAACACTAATATCATATGAAGTCTTTCAAATATCGTTAAAAGTACTTTCTCTTATATAAGTTTATAAAAAAAATATAATTGGAGGAAACACTTATTCATAACAATAGGCTTAATAATACTTAATAAAATAATAAAATAATAAAAAAAAGATAACATAGTTCGAATGCTTTAATTATTTTCTATAAGGAAACCAGATTCCTGAAAAATAAGATTTATAGGCTTAACAAAATACCCCCAAACCCAGCTTAAAAACAACTTCAATTTAAGATTAAACCCAGTTCAAGATATAAACATACATTCAAAACATTCAAAGTTTGCTGTGCAATAAAGGGTCATACATGTAATCCAAATTTAAAAGCCTACCCTTCTGAAAAATACTAGGGTTGCTAGAAATAAACCAGACTCTTCTTTCGTACAAGAGCTACAGAGAACAAAACATAGGGTGGCGGCAGAAGCTTACCTAGAAGAAGAAGAAATCATGTAGCAGTCTACCCAACAAGAGGACCTACAACAGCGACACCGTGGGGAAGAAGGAGTTGGGCTGAGGCAGTGCGGCGAAGGCACCACTAATCTGGGTGGTAGTTTAATAGAGGGAGAAGGCGTGATGAGAGAGAGAACAAAGTGATGAGAGAGGGAGGGATCACGATGAGAGAACACGGTAGAGAGTCAGAGACAAAGAAGCAGTGGGGTACGCTCGGCGAGGCTACGGCGGTGTGGTCTGGGTAGGTGTCTAAGTGCGGTGGTTTATGGCTCACGGTGGAGTATAAAACTCTGTTAGAGTGTGCAAAACAGAGGGGGTGTTACGGTTACGCGTTGGTTGGGCAGTGGGCTGGCGGAAAACGCCGTGCAGGAGGGAACTCGGCAGCTTTGGGTCGTGCACGACGGGTCTACGGTGCAACGGTGGCTTATTAAACTGCTATGTTTTTGCATGCAAAATAGGGGCTGTTGGGTTCTTGCTTTCTGTTTGGCACACAGAATGGCTGGGTTGTTCGCATGAGTGCTGCGTGCGAAGTGCTATAGGAAGTTTCTATATGCTGTGATGAAGATTTGCATAAGTGTATAGATGAAACAATAAAACCCTAGGAAAGAGACGTGTACGGGTGGAGGACGAGGAAGGCAACCCTAGAGATGACGGAAGAATAACTGAAAGTATATCGAAAATACTAACTGCTTGCCGTGGAAAACGGATGTGATGGTGAAGCCGTGCATGAAGAAAAGTCTGGTGCGTGAACTTGTGTAATACATGAGTATAAAGTGCTGAAAAATAAATAAATAAAGAAATAAATGGGTTATTCCCTAAATTTTGGAACTTGACTCAAACTCAAAAAGAAATCAAACTTGTTCAAAAATTATCACGGCCCATAAAAATATTTTTAACCTAAATATTAAAGTCGAAGGAAATCATAATTCACCAAAAGAAATATTTTAGACCCGTAGTCTATTTGTGAAAAAAAAATATTTAAAAACTCAAATAGATTTTTTCACACATATAAATCCAAAAATTCTTTAAAATAGCTTGACACTAGATCCGGGTGTTACAATCATACTGTTACAATAATACTACCATGTAACACTAAATTACTAATGTATAAATATAATATCACGTAATATTAATGTATACATTTATAATAACTAAAGTATAATAATATACAATAGTAATATATGATAACTAAAGTATAATAACATGTAATATTAGTGTCTAATAACTAAAGTACAATAACATATATAATAACCAATGGTCCAATATATAATAACATGCAATACTAATATATAATAACTAATGTATAATAACATGTATACTAATGTATAATCACTAGTATAATTTCATTAAATGTAGAATATTAAGTCTAGTATATAATTAAGTTAGTAGCTAATATAAAATGTGTAATACTTTATTAATGGCCTATTAAATGCTATAGGAATAAATTATAAGTTAGAAATTAGTATAAAATATGATTTATTTATTTATTGATAAGAACAATACTTCCATTAATAAAAAGAGATTAGAGACACTTATCAAGTCAATTTTTATCAAGCCAATTGACTTGAGAAATAAGATCCTGAATACAATCCCACCACATAGCAATATCATCCACATTTTTTGCATACCGAGCTAAAATATGAGCTGCTCTATTTCCTTCTCTATGAACATAGACAAAATTACATTTAACAAAACATGAAAAAAGTAACTTAATCTCCCTATATAACAGCCCCAATAGTGATCTTTCCATAGTATTTTGCTCCATTGCCTCCACTATCAACAAACAATCAGACTCAACTTGAAGTCTTGTGATGCCCATGATGACAAACAGTTGGAGACCCTAAGAATTGCTTTTCAATCAACAGTTTCTGGTTCCTCAACTTCACTCTCAATCTTGGTGGTAGCCATAAGCACCTTGTCTTGATCATCTCTCAAAATACAGCCAATACCAAATTTTCACAACTCTCCAAAAACAGCTCCATCAACATTAAGTTTTAGCAATCTAGGTGGAGGAGTTTTCCAACAAAAATGTTGTTTTAATTGAACACTTGACATCAATTTGACTTGTTTGTAATCTCTGATCAAACTCAAGGCATTATTCGCAACCTTCCTTGGACTTAATAGCACTTGATCATGCCCTATTTGATTATGTCTATACTAGAAACTCCAAGCTAAAGTAAAGAAAAGAGATAATTTGTCACTTTGAGACCATTACGTACACAGATGCAAAGCTATCTCACAGATTTTCATATTAGCATCAACAAGCAAGTCTGGCATCAACAC
Organism: Carya illinoinensis; assembly: GCF_018687715.1. Lineage (NCBI taxonomy): Eukaryota > Viridiplantae > Streptophyta > Magnoliopsida > Fagales > Juglandaceae > Carya > Carya illinoinensis. Next base: position 14,821,792 of record NC_056763.1, on the reverse strand, counting down.
TTTCCACATACATAGTAAATTATCACAGCTAATCAAAGCATGGTTAAGATATTTGCACTAGAACCCATAAAGGCAGCAAGCAACATCTATGAGCACATGTTTCTTCATTTGGTTTTTTTTAGTGGGAAGACCTTCTTTACAAGCATAGTAAGCAAAAATTTTAATTTTGCTAGGCACTGGCATCCTCCATAGCTGCTTCCATAAAATTTGTAGTTGATGACTCTGCAATCCAAGATCCCAAACTTGGTTTAATAAACGTATAACAACTTTTATTGCTGAAAACACCATTTCTCTCATGAGCCCAAATTCATTTATCACCATTCACACTTGGACAAATAATAATCTTGAGGATGTCTGTCACCACACTTGGATTGAAGAGAGATCTAAGTTTGATAACATTCCAACTTCCTGTGTCAACATCCATAAGAGTAGCCACTACATCTTCTTGTGCATTATTTGAGCCATGAAAACCATTAGAAAATAAATCCACATAACCTGGAAACCACTAGTCAGACCATATTTTTGCAGTTCTTCCATTCCCAATTTGCCATCTACATCCTCCAATCACCCTCCAAATGTAAGATGGACAGTTACCTAAGCCAACTTGCTTAAAAGTTGTACATGGAAAATATTGTGACTTAAATAATTTGAAAATTACTTTCATCCTACATCCAATGCCATCCCTACTTAGCTAAGAGAGCTAAGTTAAAGATCCTCAAATCTTTAAAACCCAACCCCCATAAGCTTTTGTCTCACACATTTTAGCCCAACTCAATCAATGAATCTTTCTTTCCACACCCTTTTGGCCTCACCAGAATTTTTCCATTAAGCACTCCAAATAAGAATACAAAGTGGAAGGTAATAAAAAGCAACTCATGGAGTAAGTTGGTATAGACTGGGCTATAGCTTTCAAGAGCATTTTTTCCCCCTTGTGAAAGCAATTTTTCTTTCCAGCTTTGAAGTTTTAGCCACACCTTTTGGTTAATAGAATGGAAAGCCTGATGTCTCAACCTTCTCACCATAAAAGGACGTCCTAAATATTTTTCATACTGTTGTATCTCACTATTACCCCACAACTGCTTAATGTCATCTTTAACCTCTCTTCTAACATTGTTGCTGAAAACCATTGCTATCTTCTCCTTATTAATTTTTCGACCTAACATATTCAAATCTATCCAAAATAGCCTACACTTTTCTATTTTCTTCCATCTCAGCCTTACAAAAAATAAGTCATTTGCAAAGAGCAGATGATTAATGTTTGGAGCTCCCTTACAAATTTTCAAACCAGAACTCCGCCCCCTCATCCCTACTTCCTTTAATAAAGTGATCAATTCTTTAGTACAAAGAGAAACAAATAAGGAGACAAGGGGTCCCCTAGGCTCAAACCTCTAGAAGGATATACAGGTCCTTTAGGATCACCATTGATCATCACAGAAAGTGAAACTGACCTAACACAACCTATGACCCCCATAACTGATCATGTTAACTACATGAGGATCAAAACCCAAGACCTCCATAATTGATTGAAGAAAATCCCATTTTCACTCTGTCATAAGCCTTACTCATTTCTAATTTAATAGCATATACTTCTTTTTTCCTTTCTTTTTTCTTTGTACTTCACAAGTTCATAAGCAATCAGAATGTTATGATCAAATGTTCAGGAACAAAGGCACATTGACTCTCTCTAATGATAGAAGGAAAAACAACTTTCAATCTATTTGCTATCACCTTTGCAATCACTTTATAACCACATTACAAAGACTAATGGGCCTATAATCACTAACTTTCATAGGAAATTTATTCTTTTGGGATAAGAGTAATAAAACTATGATTTAAGGAAGCTGGAAAAGAACCTAAATTCAATGCACTCAAAACTGTTGATGTCATTGAATCACCCACCACATGCCAATATTTTTGAAAAAATACTAGTGACATGCCGTCTAGTCCTGGTGCTTTCGAGGGATTCATTTGTTGAAGAGCATCCTTCACTTCATCTGCAGAATAGACCCTGGCCAGCTGCTCAATCATTTGATTGGTCATCCTTCCAGCCAAAGACTCCAAAAAATCCAAAGATCCACTCGGTTCTGAAAAAGTAAATAGAGTTTCAAAGTAATTGAGAATAACCCTATCTCTTCCTTCCGAAACATGTTGAATCGCACTGTCATCCGGTATTTTCAGTAACTTATTCTTCCTTCTTCTCTATGAGACCTTCATATGGAAATATTGTGAGTTATGATCACCATCCTTAAGCCACATGGCTTTAGATCTTTGACACCACATAATTTCATCCCTTTCGAGCCATTTCTGCACTCACTTCTTGCAAAATTATTTTCTTCCCTACTAACCCCCCAAATCCTCTTTCATGAACCATAGCCAAGTTCTGTTTAGCTTTGTGGAGTTGCTGTTGAACATGTCCAAAAGACTGCCTATTCCAAGCAGTCAACTTATTACTGTATGTTTTAGTCAAGTTCATCACTTCACTTATACTAGCCTGTGATGTACAACTACCCCATTTATCTCGAATAATTTCCTCACAAGTTATCTCTCCCACCCACATGGCTTGCTTCAAACTTAAAAAGTTTTTTAGGTCCAGAATGATCCACAATTCCTTCCATATCCACCCAAATAGCCATGTGATCTGAATATGCTACTAAACCATGCATGAGTAACATTAGCACTCATAAATAAATGCCACCAAGAAGAGTTAACTAAATTGATCAAGCCTCTCACTCACACATTGATCCCCTTCCCTACGATTGCACCAAGTAAAAGGATAACCCTTAAAATCCAAATACCTCAATCCACATACATTGACCACCGCCCTGAAAGATTGAATTTGCTTCTCTGGATGTGGTTTCCCACCTTTTTTCTTATGGTGAATAGAACTGCATTGAAGTCCCCTAATAACAACCACAGGCTCCCATTATCATGACAAAAAGTCCTAATTAAATCCCAAGTTCTAACCCGTTGAGCAACATCAGGATTACCATATGTTCTAGTAAAGAACCAAGTATTCAAATCATCATATTTAATAACAACATCAATATGAGAGTTTGAATAATTCACAAATAAATCAACTTCTTTCCCCTATAACAAAGCCAAACCCCCCTTTCGACCACAGGAGCTAATCAGTAAACAATTTCTAAAACCAAACTTGTATTTACAGAGATTAAATTCACAGTCAATGAGTTTTGTCTCCTACAAGAATAAAACATTGGGCCCTTCCCTCCTGATCAGATCACAGAGGGTAAGATGTCTGTGGGTTCCCAAGCCCACGGGCATTCCAACTCATTAATCTCATGGTTCCTAGTTAGCACCAATTGAATTGCTGAATCATCTACTTCCTCACCCACAGTAGGCAAGACCAGAGTACGCTTCTTTGATGAACCTCCATTAAAGCCCTCAATTTCATCCCTCTCATAACTGACTTTCCTTTTTCACAAAATCCCCAAAGCTTAAGTTTCTAAATTCTGAGATCAGTTGTTTAATTCTGCACCAAACCCCATTTCCACTTCTTAGTTAAAACCTCATCAGGCCTTCGAGTTCCATGGACCTCTAGTAGGAGAAATCTGCACTATTGCAGGCGTTTCATTACTGGGGGGCAAGCTCATATGGAAGAAAAGCTCATGCAAGGTAAGCTCAATTCTGGGAAGTCTACTCCACCTCCACCGCCCCACTAAACACCAAAGAGGGGAACCTGCCCCTTAATTTCCTTTAGAGAAGATGACAAGGAGGGAGTCCTCTACCCACATGACAACGCACTAGTGGTAACCATGCAAATTGTCAACTTCACCACCAGGAGGATTCTCATCAATAACGGCAACTTGGCAGACATCCTATTCTGGGAATCATTCACCCTTATGGGAATAGACAGAGCCTGGCTCCTACCGGCCCCAATGCCCCTCAAAGGCTTCTTCAGGATGACAGTCCAATCGGCGGGGACAATCACGTTGTCCATCCTAGTAGGAATTGCTCCCCACACTGACTCTGTCATGGTTGACTTTTTTATGGTACAAGCCCCTTCCTCATACAACACCATCATCGGTCAACTGACCCTCAACAATCTAAAGCCGATCACCTTCACCTACCACCTGAAGGTAAAGTTCCCGAGGGCTCAAGGGGTGGGCGAACTCTAAGGAGAACAAGCCTTGGCACAAGAATATTACATGCAGGAACTAGAGCCAACGGCCAGAGGAATGGCACCTAGTGTAGATATGCACCTCTTGTAAAGCCCGACAAGGTCTTGTCAGGACGTGAATTATTTCGGCTGAATGGGGGAGGAGAGGTGTGCATATAAGGGAAAAGAAAAGTGACATGATTCTTCCAGTAATCTTGTAAATTTAATTCTCTGCTATATGAACTCTGCTTAATGAGAAACATTGGTCCTTTTCAAGGATTCAGTGAACAAATCTCAAGCAACAGTTATATTTTTCAAACATCCAATCTTCACCAACTGATTACCTCCCCACAAGTGTAATGCTGAAGGTTGCCTTATCCCTCCTATGATGGAGTGCGGGTCTATCCTCAAACAACCCCACACACTTTACCTTCCTCGTGGGAGTCAACCAACGGGAGTTGGTTCAGTCAAACATACTACTCGAACATATTATCTCCCCTTAGGCCATCAAAGGACAAGATGAGCCAGAAGCCATCTTGATCCTCCCACAGGAGAGAGCAAGTCCAGCCTTGAGGCTGCTCGAACATTACCTCGTCCCACCACGACGAAGAGTGGGTGTTGTACTAGCCTGGTCCTCACTCCCATTTCCTACGATGTCAACAAATAGGAGCGGGTTTAGTCACAAACTACCCAAACAGACTACCTCTACTTGAGGGTCAACAGATGGGACTAGCTCTAGCCTAGCCCGACCTCCCCCACAAAGGAGAGCGAGTCTAGCCCTGAGGTTGCCTAAACATTACCCCATCCCATCATAGTAAAGGGATGATTACCTCCCACAGGGGAATGAATAGGGAGAGAGCGATTTAAGGCGCCTCTACCCCTCCCTTAACGGAGTGCAGGCTTGTCCTTAGCAGCTCGACACACCTTACCTTCCTCGTGAGCGTCGAACAATGGGAGTGGATTCAGTCAGAAATACTGCCCGAATAGATTACCTCCTCTTGGGGCATCAAAGGACAAGATGAGCCAAAGGCTATCTCGATCCTCCCACAAGGAAGAGCGAGTCTAGCCTTGAGGTTGGCCGAACATTATCCCATCCCACCATGATGAAGAGTGGGCATAGTACTAGCCTGGACCTCACTCCCCTTTCCTACGACACCAATGGATGGGAGCAGGTTAAGTCACAAAGTGCCCAAATAGACTACCTCCATGTAAGGGTCAATACGTGGGACTAGCTCTAGCCTAGCCTGAACTCCCTCACTGAGGAGAGTGGGTCTATCCTTGAGGTGCCCGAACATTAACCCATCCTATCACATCAAATGGATGATTACCTCCCTCGAGAGAATGAATAGGAGAGAGTAGTTTGAGGTGCCTTTACCCTTCCCTCGGTGGAGTGCGGGGTAGTCCCAAGACTACCCGACACAACCTTAGAAGAGACCACCTCCCCTAGACAAAAAAGACTTCGAATTTCTCCACGTTAACTAAGCAAGATAGGTTGGTAATTGTCAAATGAAAGTCTACATCTTTTTTTTTTTTCAATTTTGTAGTGCATACACAAAAGACTTGGGTGAGTTCCATTCTTACATGCAACTCAACCCCTCTCGCCAAGCGCAAGGGCCAATGAGGAAAGCTCGATCATACACACTAGGCAAACTCCACCAAAGTCTTCTGGGCAAGTTCCAGCTTACATGCCACTAGGCTTCTCTAGCCAAGCGCAAAGACCAACGAGGCGCACCCGATCATACTATTAGGGACCTCGGTCAAGTCCCTAAACACTATGATCCTTTGGTCTCGCATTACCTTGTGATGGCTAAATGTTCCTCGTTGTCTTGCTTGTCTTGGCTAGGATATGGCAACGAAGGGTTCCTAGGTTAATGAATGTATGGTGTTTAATAATGGATTTGATGATGATAATGAGTTCGGGTGATTTAAGTGGTGAGTTTTTGTATTTGATGGGACGTAGGATGGCTTGATGATGACCCTTGGTGTTGGCAACACTTGGGTGATGTTTAGGGTTGGTATGGTGAAGTGAGGTTAGGGTTTGAATGGTGAATGGATAGGGCAGTGAATTTTGGAGGAATTGTTTTGGGTAGTCTAGGGTTTTGGTTAGGTCAAAGATGGAAAAGATCTTAGGGTTTGTGATGTGTAGGATGAGATCCAAAAGTGTAAGAAGGTGTTTTAGGGGTTAGAGGGAATGACTTAAAAATTGGTGGAGGCTAGGGTTAGGGTTTCCTAAAATATAGAAAATCCTTATGGGAATTAGGGTTTTTGGCTAGGATTATTGGAGGCAATAGATATAGGATAGATCTAGGGCTTTTTCCTTTTTGGAATAGATCTATGATAGATCTAGGGTTTTATGGCTTTATGGAATAGATCTATGATGAGATTTGGATCTATGGAGGCTTATAAAGTGTTTGGTAGGTAGGAAAGTGTATGGAAAGTTTGTGGTAATGAGTAATTTGGCTAGATCTCATGGGAATGGTAGATCTAGGATGGTATACGAATGAAGCATATGGAAAATATGGAATTAAATATGGTAGGTGTAATTTGTGTTGGAATGTGAGAAGATGCAAGATTTTATAAGATCAATGGAAATATATGAACGAGTAGGGAAATATATATGGACAAGGAATAAATGACCGAACAAAGGAAAGATGAAGACTCTTTTTGGTATATATGGATATTTTGAAAAATCAAAGAAAAGTAAGAATAATGCTTAGACTATGTTTGATAAGCAAGAAAATAAAGATGAACAAACTAGGAAATAAACAAGAACAAATATAGGTAATTGAATGGAGAAAGGAAATTACTCATAAGATTGATAAATGAATCATCACCCATTCATAAAAGTCAAGATGAAGATCCTCTACTTGGGATTCACACGAGTTGCACCCAAATAGCCCAAGTGCTAAGCACTAAAAATAATGTTCTCAAGATGCCAGTCCATCCACAAGATAAATATGCCAAAAGGTGTAAAATGAAATGTTAAGGGTCCTATTTATAGACTGACCTAGTTGGAAATCCTAGTAAGTTCTCTAAATAATAAAATTACTAAAATAATAAGTTCCCATGGGGACCCACGACAATGGCCCTTGGTGGCCTAATCTGGCCCATGGCATGGGCCATGGGCAGGCTGTGGATGTGGGTGGCATGGCCTAAGCATGGGCTTGGGCGTTGGGCTGCCCACTGGTGCTGCTTGACATGGCTAGCATGGCTATGTGCGTGGCTAGCATGGTTGGTATGGCCTAAGCAGGTGGCCTAGGCATTGGCTTGTTGTGGCTTGCCTGCTGGTGTGTAACGCCTGTCCTTGTGGTGGGTCCTATACAAAATGACTTTAATAAAAATAGACAGAATTTACGGTTCCTTTTGAAATTTATTTTTCTTTTATGCCAAGATACAAAAGTCTCCATGTTTATAAATAAAACTTGTTTTATAATTACAGTTTCCCGTACAAAATATCTTGCTTAGGCTTTCATGCTCTTCCCCTTAGGCTATGCCCGTCTTGACACATCATGCTCATCTTGTCCTTGGGAGAGCACACATAAAAGCTAAAATGAGTCGATGACTCATAAGCATTACTTCATACAGTTAAAATATAATAACATAAATTTTTAGTCATGCATTCATCACTCCATGCATACATATTATACTTATCATGCATAGACATGCAGTTCGTTTTAAAAACGTTGCGAGGTGGGTTTTTTTTTTAAAAAAAAAAATTTCTTTCTTAAAATAGTTCCCCATGCCTCGCTGCCTTCATTTCTTAAACAGTCTTTTCATGCATACATATTTTCTTACATACATTCATGCATTCATGTTTTCTTACTTAAATTCATACATACATCTTTTCATACATACATGCATTCTTTCTTAACATGCATACATTCTTTTCTTATCACTGTCATTGGTCATTGCATACTGTTACACCCCGTGTGCTAGGGTTAGTGGTCTTTTGGACCCGATTCCGCCTGTGGCTACGGGTTGAGAATCCATTTCGTCAGGGTGCAGCACTGGGTGCTACCAATACTACTTACTTGGCATTGCAGTCTGCCCAATCCAGTCAATTTGGTACCTTTCCTTTTCCATTCTTATGGCCATCACGTATTTTCATACATCATGCATTCAGTCCATTCATTCATTTCCAGTCCTTTCTTTCCTTTGCAGTCCTTTTAGTCCTTTACAGTCCATTCATTCATTTCAATCCTTACAGTCCAGTTCTTACAGTTCTTTATAGTTTTTATGGTTCTTCAGTTCATTTCATTCGTAAAGTCATTTTAAAAGAAAGCAGTTTTCTTTCTTTTCGTAAAAGTCATTTTTAAAAGCAGTTTCTTTCATTTGCATCTTTTGAAAATGTCGGTTCATGTATCTTTTAAACCTTCATTTCATTTTCCTTTCGTGAACGTACATACAATACATACTGCTTATAGCATCGATTCACATGCATACACATACATACTTTGGGTGTGTGAAAAGAGGTTGCCAAGGAGGGTCGTTACATACTTATACTTAAAGATTTATGCTTAGCTTTCTTTTTTGTAAACATATCTTGTAGATAAAACCTTTCATCTTCATTTATTTAAGATTAACGCAATACTTGCCTGGACTTCATGCCATACTTAGTCCATGCAGTCCACTCGTATGTATGTCAGATGGCAACCTACATGCATATACATAACCTTACGTCATCATCTATCTAATGCATTAGCAACTATACTAAAATAGAACTATGCTTCACTTGGAACACTATCCATCTATCCCTGGGCTCTTACGTGCCATTTACTATGCTAAAACCTTTGGGGTCTTATTCCTTAAAGTGAACCTCCATGATTCACCTTAGGGTCAAGATACTAAGACTTCTGTCTTATTCTTCTATTTCCACATTACGACGCATGACTCAGATTGACTAAGTCATGCATTCCAACCTTAGACAATATACTCGTCACTACCTTCATGTATCTTAGCCCATACTAAATCCTCATTCCCATCCAGGCAGGATACATGCCTTTAAGCCAACTATGGGGCTAAAACACCTTGTAACTATGCTAAGGACAGATTACCCATTATATTTGGTGAACCTATTCGGCACACGTGTCTCGCCAGAGGCACCTGTACCTTATCCATTTTATCACCTAAGACTAACTTATAATTCCAATGAACGCCCACATGTACCTTGTAACCATGCGAAGGACAAATTACCCATTATATATGGTGAACCTGTCCGGCACAGGTGTCTCGCCAAAGGCACCTGTACCTTACCCATTTTATCACCTAAGACTAACTTATAATTCCAATGAACGCCCATTTTATCACCTAAGACTACCTTATCGACACCAACTTGCTCAAACCCAGCCGATAGGACCCTTCCTACTTCTCGGCCTTGTACAAGTTCATCCCGACACTTGACAAGAGGATTGCATCCATAAATGCACCTCTGTCATGTCACGTAGCTCAAGACAAATCCAAAGTCACATCAAGACACCCATCATGCTTTCGCTGCACTCTCTGATATTTTTCCACCACTTCACACATACTCTCAGTCATAAGTCAACCACAAGGTGACACCCATCACCTTGGACTATAGGCCACCTTACCACTGCTTCGGGATACCGTTACACAGTTCCCGATACTGCTCACACACTCTACACTTCTCAGCCATGCCATCCAACCCTTTGTGACACGCAGTCCAGTGTATCACGGCACTGCATAGAGTACACTCCGTGTGATATCTCTTCACTCTACGCCACACGTCACTACAACGCACATCACATGGTATGTCGCTACACTACATGGAGTACATTCCACATGTACTCCCTTTACACACCATGTCATATCATAACTACGGCATACACCTCACACCTATACTCACAGCATAGTCCATAACACTACACAGTCAAGCCCAACACTTCACAACTACACTACAATTCACAATTACGCAGCGGACTCCACAATACTAATAGCACAGTCCACAACCTATCGACTAACTAATATAAACATAAATAATGAGAGATAGAGGGTTATACTATCGACGAAATAACCCGTGCATCGCTCACTGCCTGTCACAATCAAGGTGTTGGATGAGTTGTACGTGGTAGTTAACATCGCGTACAGTGGCTATCCACCATGTAAAGTGGTGGTTTGGGCTCGAGGATAGCTAGCTAGGCGTGGTCTTGGAAAGGCTCAAGGTGGCCTCATGGTGGTCTAAGGTGGCGAAGCACAGCGGCATCACACATGAACAGTGCATCCAAGAGAGAGTAAGGGTGCTTGACGTGGAGGAAGGTTACGGAACTTCTTGGGAAGCTAGAGACAGGTAGAGGGAGGTGTGGTGGAGCTGTGGCATTGAGGTGGTGGTTGGGCGGTGGCTCACGGCTGTAGATTGGCCATAAATGGTCCAACCCATGCCTTGGAGAGTGGGGGAGAGTGAGAAAGCTAGGGAGTTCGGTTGGACATGAAAATGGTTGGGGAAGGTCATGGTGGTGAGAGGAACAAGATGGTGGTGGTGAGGTGCCCCATGGATAGCGGTGCATGGTGGTAATGCAGTGTGTGCATGTGTTCAGTGACCCATCTTAGAGAGAGAGTCACAGTGAAAGAAGAACATGGGGAGGAAGCCCATGATGTGGTGAAGCTGTTGGTGGTACTAGGAGGAGAAATGGGCTTTAATACCCATTCGGTTGGAGGGAGAAAGGGGGAGATAGAGCTTCCGGTGTAACTCACCACCTGTAGGGTTGAGCTCGCGGTGAGAGGGGAACTCGCCAGTGGTGGAGGTGAGATGCCGTGGTGGGTGGTGGCGCTAGCTGGAGGAGGAGCATGGTGGAGAAGAGAAAAGAGAGAGAGGAGTCAGGTTTGTCGTGTACACTGGGGAGAAGAGAGGAGAGAGAGAAGGAAAAGAGAAAAGTGAGGAGGAAAAGAGAGGCCTTGGGTATTTAATCCAAGTCATTCGTTTCGAGATCTACAAAACTATCTATCTATGAGTTTCAACACTGATTTGAAAATACGTAAATGTTTTATTTAAAATAAAACACTGAGCGGAATTAAGAAAGAATATTATTTTATAAACTAAAGTTTATAAAATAATATACATATCATTATTTAAAATGATGAAGTATCGTTAATTACTCAAAGAATATAAAACCATTTAAATTAATTTAGAGTTTTCAACGTAAAGTTAAATCTCGTAATATTTTAAAATGACTTAAAATATTTAATTTAAATAATTATCCAAAATTATAATATTTTTAGAGCTCATCAAAATATTATAATTGTGTTACTTTAAAAACAAGTTTATCTAATAATACTGGAAATATCATATATAAATATTTTCAGAATATTTAAAATATTCGTAAGTTTTAAAATATCTATCTTGCTTTGAAATCCGCTGGATAACTTGTAAAACACGTTATCAAGGCTCTGCACGTAGATCGAGACTCATAATTAAAGAAGAAAGAATGAGAAATTATCACATGGTGTGTCATTTTCCAAGCATAGGCCAGGGTGTTGTTGTCTTTGGCAACGCCAATGTTTGTGTCCACTAACGGCTCAACTGCACCATTAATAGATGAAATGTCACCCACAGTGACTCCATCACGAAGTCCCCTTTTTGGCAAACTCCAAGTCCCCTCTTTGGTAGACTCCAAGTCCAGCACAACATGGCCCAAGACCTCCTTGAACTCAAAAGCCTCAGCTAGAGATCGAGCAGTAGATGCCGAAGAAGGAGACATCTCCACGTTCAGCTCTAGGGCTCCACCACCCAGGTTTGACTAAGTGCTGTGTTAAGAGTGCATGTTGACCAGCCTTAGGGAAGCATTCCATGGTCGCGCAAGAACGCCTAGACCCCTTAAGCCAGGCTCCACAACTAGGGCCACAAGAGAAATGGGCATGTTGGATGTACCCATATTCGCAGATTCTCCTTCCCCACGATGCTAAATTGGCATTGCAGAAGATGAAGAAAGAGTAAAGGGTCACACATATACCCCAAAGCCAGGATGCTCGGTGCTAGTGGCCTTAGGGGCCAGGGCCTTTGGGAATGACAGGTCATCCCCACTAGGCTTTGAGCCGGCTCTCTTCCCCTTGCCTTCAGAAGGAAGGTCCAAGGCTCATTTTCTTGAAGGATCAGGCGACTAGCAATTGACGATACCATAGGTGGAATGGATGACATGGCTTATCAGGGGGAGGAAAGTGGCAAGATTATCTTCCCCAAGAAGAGCCTCCAAGTGAACAAGGAGGAGGTGTTGGGTCGTCCAGTCATGGGCAATTGCAATACGGCACTACTCGTCCGGTGTGGCTATTGCGCACATAGCCCAACACGACTCCTTAATAAGCCTTGATCAAGAACTCGGCATGGCTGACCTGACCCACCGGGAACTCCTATCCATGGCTAGACATGAGAAGAACTTGTTGGTCCAATTAGGCACCTTATGATATCCTTTAAAGCTAAATATATTCTCATCACCACTCTTCACATTGTGAGTCAAGAAAAACTCAGGGTAGGTAAGATCAGCATGCTCAGGTTCAGACTTCAACAATGCCTGTCACCACAGAATGCAGTAGTAGATCAGGATTCACCAAGCGTTTGGGTGAAGCTGAGCTGGAGCTAACCCAAGGCGATGAGGACTTCACGAACCGATCAAGAAAAAGTTAGCCTCAGCTTGTAGGAAAACATGCTAGGAAAAAGGCGACATGTGTTGCCAAGCCATCGGCACTTATGGCCCTATCACACGGTGTCGGGAACCACCATATTCAGGATATGGTAAGTTAGAGCTATCATTTCTCATCACACTCCGAATACAAAAGGGGGAAAGGATTTAAAGCCCTGTACGCATATGTGGCCACAAAGAAAAGAGGACATCTAACAATCATCATCATGGAAAAGATGGAACGACCACCATCAGATATTAGAATTAAGTCCCCTAGAACAGCAACAGAAGAACCAAGATTGAAAATGTGGAGCCACCAGCTCGCAAGTATTTTCACTCAGCAGCACGAAAGGAGCGACAAGTGGCAATATTGAGCAAAGGCAAAAGAAATTTCCATCGGTCTAGCCTGATGAGAATTGGTAGGGTAACTGTTGAAGGGATTTTCATCAAGGCCCCAAGCTGACTAGAACTGGCCCAGACCAGACATAAAGAGGGTTCCCTTGTGGGCTCGAGAAACCTAGCCTAGACCTATAGGGTCTCTCAACAACACAAATGGGACCCGTGACCCATGGAGGTCAAGCATGCCTGTTTGAGTCTGTATGGGATGTTACATAGAGCACGAGAAGGTTTACCAGACAATCACGCCGTATTAATGACTGATCTCAGATGGCCACGCCACATTAAAGGCGGTATGGCAGAGGGAGCTTTGGGAGGATTTCCATTCCCCCAGGTCGCAAGGCATGGCCTTTTGACCTAGGGGCTGGGTATATAAGGTCACTGACCTTGAGGTAAAGGGATCGGCTTCTCTTTCTAATCCAGCTCTCCCTACTGAGCATCCTTACTCACTGAATCGTCTACATCCCGAAAATCGAAGGATTATCGCTAACTTAGGCATCAAAGGGTTCCTAGGCCATCCTAGGGCCTCCCTTTCCTACTCTTTCTTTTTGTTATCGCAGGTCCAAGAAACTGAAGACCTGGACCACTGAGAACCCGACCCAAAAGTATAAGAAACACACCGTCAAAAAATAGCATGTGGAAATGATTTGATCAAGTGATTAAATACAATGCTAGGAACCGATTCAGTTAAGGGTTGGAGGTCAACTTTAGGGTTTGGAGAAAACTGTTTAGGGTTTCGGTTTCAACCATGTTTTTGGGGTTTCAATTGGTTTCTAACCATATATTTACTAGGGTTGAAACTCTATTTGGTTTGGGACAATTTGGTTAGCCAGATGGAAATAGACTTTTGCTTAAGTGGCATGATCTCACACCTTAATTTCTTCATAATCCATCTTATAGTTCCTCTTGGTGTCAAGTGTCTAATACTATTCATCAAGTGTGGCTAAGATCTTTCCAAGTTTCAAAATAAAACTTCTCTAACCTAATTTGTATTGTTCTGGTCCTGCAGGGATTGGAGAGTTACTCCATGTAATTTAAAACTCTCATTTCATCAAAATATTTACAGACTCCAAAATATAAAGTTAGAAAAATATTACAAAAACTCTTAATAAAATCCGCCAATCCTCATGAATCTTTTATGAGTAATCCACTATACTTAAATAATCATCTCACCCATGCTTCATAATCCTGATCCTTAGTTGAACTATTCAGATAAGGGCTGAGTTATCAACAACTCAGCAAGCAGAGAACATATACTAGTGTGTAAACATGAGCATTTATAGAGTTTAGAATACAGAACAAAATAGTTTTACTTTAAGAATACAGAATAAGAACAAGTTATCAAAAATATCAAAGCGAAAGTTTCAAAAAATATTCTTATTCAAAGTTCCTTTGGCACAACATAACTGAAATATTAAATTAGAACATAATTCCATGTTTAACCCCCATGGTAGGGTTGTGCAAACCCAGGTAGCCAATTGAGGAGAAACAAAATGTGAATCTTCCCTTTATTAATCTCGGAGCCTCGAGTATGCACACAAAAAAAAACCATGTAGAAAACCACTTTGCTTCCAAAGTGGGTGCACCGGAAACTGAAAGGTTGTTACCAACCCGAATAGCGGCAACAGTTTTACACTCATGGTAAGGTCATAATAGAAAAGAAATAGAATGTTATGCCAGATGTTTTCAGAAATCACATTATATCTTATCAGAGTACAGAACATGTTCAGAACAGAACAAGATTAGATCACATAAACATAATTTGTGCACAAAATTTCATATTCACTCTCGTTTGCACAATTCGGAAACAAAATGCCAAAATAGATCATGTCTACACCAGTCAAGCTAGGAAAATATTTTATTCTTGAACAGAACCTCATGAGTAATGTAGAACAAATAATTGAGGTAGTTCAAATTTGTTTTCATAACAAAACACGCATATTTTTCAAAAATCAACCTCAACCCATTTTATTTTTATACAAAATCTAGAATAGGAACCCCGCTTACTTGGACTTTTAGCTTTTTAGAATTCTTCCACAATAACCGAATGAAAATGAATTGTCACCTATAAAATAATCACGTAACTCTCGTAAACTTCTAGTTAAACGCATATTTCGATATTTAAACCCGAAATGCTAAATTAACCTATTCTAAAATCCTCATAATTTCTAAAATACCATCCTTTTCCAAAATCATCAATTATCCATGTAATTTTTACTTAACCTAATTCTCATTTATTCACAAGTTTATTTAAGAAAAATCAAAACCTAACCCATTTAAAAATGAAAAGTCGTTGAAATAAAAAAATAAAAAATATTATCCGACTCAAAATAATTTAGAACCCAAACTTAGCCCAAAAATATTTTACTTCAAAATCACTTAATGTAATGCACTAAAAAAATATATAAAACAGAACCAAGTAAAAACAAACCCATTGAAATAGATCATTAAAACACTATGTTTTAAAATCGAGGACAAAATTGTAATTTTGGAGAACTAATCCTCCTTACCACACGTAAAACACACAACAAAAGATTGTTTGCGGGGATAAACAGTTAGTCGTGCGAGGGAGGCTTACCATGAGGATAGCCACGAAGTGGAGGAGACGAGGGCTGTGCTGAGCGGCTGATTAGTGGGCTACGATGCAAGAGGTTGCGGTTTACAACCTTTGCGCAAAGTCTAGCGGCAGCAATGTGGAGACAATGGCTGAACTGGGGTACACGGCACAGTGTGGCGGTAGTTTGGGGTGGCTTCCATGGTTGCCTAGGTGGTTTCTGGTGAGAAACGGTTGCTGCCCAAGGAGGGAAAAGGAGGGAACACGGCTTGCTTTCTCTTGGCAAAGACTCTATTTTTGGGGAGCAAAAACAAAGGTCACCCTTTCGGTGATATCCAGCGGCGGCTACACCAGGTCCAAGGTTGGGCTTTGGCGGTGGTATGGTCTGGGCAGGTTTTTTGTTCGGAGGATGAAACCTGGTTGCATTTCGGCGAGGGAGAGGCCACACAGGAGTTGGTTCTAATGGAGCAACGCCACGGGACAGCTAGGCTCAACCGCGATGCCCAGCTGCTGGGTCGGTTTCGGAGGTCTCTGCAGCATGGTGTGGGTTCACTGTAACAAGGCTGGCCGCTTGTGGAGGGAGTCAAGGTGGTGGGGGTCTATTGATGCTTACGGTGGGGATCGGAATGAGGGGGTGGGTGCTCTGTACGTAGGGGGAGGTTTCGGCTTGACGTTTCTTCATGCAGGAAAAATCTAACCGTAGTATAAATAGGGAACCAAAAATAAACCCTAGGAGAAAGAGACGTGCATGAAGAGGGAAACGGACATGATCAAAGCGTGCATGAAGTGGATCGAGTCTATGGGTCTGTGTGCGATCTTGAGCAACACGTAAAAATAAAGTGATAAAAATAATAAATAAACAAATAAACAAATAAATAAATAGATCATTTCCTAAATTTTGGACCTCCACTCAAACTCAAAAAAAAAAAAAAAAATCCAACTCATTAAAAGAAAAAATTTATCTCGACCCATAAAAGATTTTTAACTTAAATAACAAACGGAAGGAAATTTTAATTTACCAAAAAAGATATTTTAGGCTCCATAGTCTATTTGGAAAGAAAATATTTAAAAACTCAAGTGGGCTTTTTGCACATATAAATCCAATTTTTCTTTTCTTTTTTAAAATAGTTTGACAATGGACCTGGGTGTTACACAATTTGAACATTCCACATTATTATTTTGAAAACACTGCAATGTCTCCAAAAAAGTGAAAAATAAACTTTACACTGTAAAATCCTAAATATTCATACAAACCTAATAGTGCAATTTTTTTATCGAAATTCAATCCCGAAGTGTCCGTAAAAATAAAAACATAGTTTTGAATAGGCGTTTTGCCCGAAAAATTGAAAATTGGATTATTGCGCCATACAATCTTAACTAATCTACTGAGTCTAATGACGCATACCATAACACATTCTGACACTTCTAACTACCTCAAATAAATAAAATTGCGCTTTTAACACCATTGTGAGTTGTAACACTGACTATACTGACGGAGTATAACCTACGCAATTGATCGATTTGTGACAATTTATAGAGTTTTTATGAGATTCCTAAAACCTACAAAAATTTCACCATTAAATTTCTAGCAGACTGTTAGACTAGGAATGGACTATATGAGATTCAAATAGCCATTGGTACCAAGTCAGGGCATTTCCTTGTGGAAGGAGGCCAAATGAATTTTTTGTATATGATTTACTCCAGAATAGCTTATGGTTTGGAAATTTTGAATAGTGAGCATAAGGAAACCGAATGGCAAGGGGAAGAGATGTGAAAGGTAAAATGTATGAGAAAGGAACCGATAGGGAAAAAGGAAGAAATCACTACAACAAATATAGGTTTTAGTGACGGATTGAAGATAATGACAGTCTCTAAACCATCACTAAAAGTCATTTTCTGTGACGGTTTGTGAGAACTGTCACTAAATGATAGGGAAGAAATTTTTAATGTTCGAACGTTTTAGTTAATTTGTTCGCACGTCACAATAACGTCCTAACGTTACACATATTTACGTGCGAACGTAAAAATTTTAGCGCCAACGTTCGAACGTTATATGTAATTACGTGCGAACGTATCCACAAGATTCGAACGTATATTTGTAAGGTTCGAACGTTATATTTTAATTTGTAAAAATTAATCATAATATATATTTGTTTAATATTAAGGTTGCATAATATTAATCGTCATTGAGAGTATAAATTAAGCTACAATACATACATTAAATAATATTGTCAATTATATATGTCAAAAATATAAAACAAAATATGATTATATAATAACAAATGACATTCAGAAGTACTGCTGGTTTACAAAAGATCGAAACTCTTCAGTCAATGTCTCAACCTTATTATTTAGCACATCTACATGATTTGCAAGATGTGCGATAGCCTGATCTATAGGTGCAATCTGTCTATCGATCTGTCGGTCTATATGCGCCTTCATATCTGTCATCACTGCATCAACCCAAGCAGGTCGCATGTTCCCTGCAGATGCAGTCGCCGGCTACTGGCTAGTACTCGCAGACGGGGGAGCAACACTGGCCCCAGCCTCAGTCGGAGAAACAAGATCTAATATAGCAGCAGCAACAGCATGACGCCGAGCTGAGCCTCTCCCCTGTGCAATGCTTCGACGGTGTGTGGTGATGTCAATGGGGTTCGTCTGGTTTAGTACCATCTCCTCCGCCTAGCGTGGCACTCCTCGGGCTAGTAAGAGGCGGCTGATGATGACTCCGTACGGGAGATTATCCGTCGTAACAATGCTGGCCTCGTAACGGATCCGCTCAAATATAACGAGTGGCAAGTCAATGGAATCTCCACGTGCCAAGCAAATAAGGAACTGTGCACGAGCCCGACTGAATGTGGTCTTATGTGCCACAGAGTCTATATTTGTTGCAACAAAAATTTGCAATATGCGGAAAAAAGGCAGCAACTGATTCTGGCTGAAGGAGTTCGGCCTATCCAGCTTCGTGCAGTCTGTGCTAGTGAGGATGTAGAAATCCTGATCCCGCTCGTCATCACCAACCTTTGGAGCAATATCCTCGTGTTTGGGCTTATCTTCCTGTGCACTGGGCATAGTGTCAACAGGGCCCGTAGATGAAGCAGAATTGGCTGGATCTGCCTCAAATGTGCCAGGAGCAAATGCAGCTGTTGTGTCACTAGCTTGAGCAGTTGTCGCCTCAGGCAGTATCCGGGAAATCTGGAGTAACTCGGCGATAACATCCGCCGAGAACTCAAACTGTACACCACGTATACTGAGGGTATGGGATGATGCATCGTTAGGCATGGTGGCCATCCCAATATAAAACTCCCGGACCATTGAGGGGTAAATCTTTCCTCTCAATGTGCAAATTGGGACCCAGCCTTTTGTGACAAAGACGTCTCTGAGCATCTTCCGCTCCCAGCTGAGCTCATCGAACTGATTAATCAAAATTTCTCGTTCACCCATGAAAGTTCGTGCCCCAAGCAGAGCAATGTCAGGATTGCCTTCATCCCTCCCTCGTTTCCTTGTTGTCATAAAGTGAGCCATATCCTGAGGAAAAAAAAAATACAAGTTAAAATATAATAAAAAATCCCTAAATTTTTGTAGATATATATATACATATTATGACATATATGGACTATACAAAATTAAAAATATCATCATTATAAATTTACATAATTTTGACAGTAAATATATTAAGAAATTCAACTATTCAAATACCCAAAATAGACTATAAGAAGAGGAGAAAATATATATTAAATTAAATAAAGAAACGTTCGAACGTTACACAATTTACGTTCGAACTATAAAATTATGCTACTTAGAAATAAATTTACGTCTTATTGATATGTTCGAATGTTCTATTTACGTGCGAACGTATGTATCAAACATCATATTTAAACGTTCGATAGTATATTTAATAAATTCGCACAGTGATGTGCGAACGTTACACCTTAACATTCGGACGTAATGAACTTGAAACGTCACACATTCGGACGTATTTGCTAACGGAAGAATTCGAACGGTTTACGTTCGGACGTTTTATCCAACGTCCACTGAAAACATTGGATAAAAAATGTTTGAAGGTTAAATTTTACGTTCACATGTTACAACGTAACGTTCAGACGTAAAGAACTTAAACGTCACATGTTCGAACGTTTGTTTTGTAACGTTCAAATGTACGAGATAGAACGACTGAGTTAACTCAGCCATTTCTGAAAGCTTCGAAACACACGTTTCGAAGCAAAAAAAAAACCATAAACATAATCTATAGGCTATGGGGAATGTTTCTATGGTGGTTGTTTAAGGTTTAACAACCAATGGTGGCCAGAAATTCAAGAAGAATATTCGGCTTTGGTGGGTTTCGAATATAATAACCCACCGATACATATAAACATCTAGAGGAGACGGGGAGGGCACATTACCTTTTAGTGACGGTTGCGGTGGCGTATGGCGGTGGATGCGGCAGCGAGCGTGGCGAAGAAATGACGTACAGTGTGTGGAGAAACGACGAAATGAGTGGTTCGGCCGTCGGGGAAGACTATATATACAGTTAACGTTCGAACGTTTAATTAAATACGTTCAAACATTTAATTAAATACGTGCGAACGTTATACTGAAACGTCCGAACGTTAAACGAATGACATTCGAACGTTTATGAAGTAAATTATATTATTTATATAGTTGTAGAAGTTCTAATATATAATAACATAATTAGAATATTTATATTAGAATATATATATAATTAGAATATTTATAGAAGTACTAATAATATATATATTTATATTAGAATATATATATAATTATATACTATAATATAATATATATTATTAATATATTATAGTATATGTATTATAACTATATTATCACTAATATAATACACTATAGTAGTATATTATATTAGAGTACTATAATATATATTATATATTATATAATATAGTATATATATTATATATATATTCTAATATATAATCTAGTGTATATATAATAGTATATTATATTAATAGATATACTATCTATATATATAGGATAGATACTATTTATATCATATAGTATATATAATAGTATTAATATATATACTATCTAGTATATATATTAATACTTTAAATATATATATATAGTATATATAGTATTTAATATAATATTGTTTAAAGTATATATAGTATATATACTACTATAGTATATATACTACATGATTTACTATAGTAGTATATATACTATATATACTACATGCATTTATTATAGTAGTATATAGTATATCTATTATATATAGACTATAGTAGTGTATTATATAAGACTACTATAGTATATATTATATATTATAGTACTCTAGTATATATACTACTATAGTATATAAGATACATTTACTATAGTAGTATATAGTATATATGCTATATATAGACTATTTTGTATATAGTATTACTATATATAGACTATAGTACTATATTATATAAGAGTACATTATAATATATTATATATTAATAGTATAATATATAATACTATTAATATATATATCACATAAGACTTTATATAATAGTATTAATATATAGTAGTATAATATAAAATGTTCATATTTATATAATATTTAATATAATATTATAGTTTATATACTACTATATATAGGGGATTTACTATATTATATAAATGATATATAATATACAATTAATAAAGATTATTTTTTCACTTAATCAATGAAAATTGAGTTTACATGAAATACTATATTATAAGATATAATAATATATAACATTATTATACAAATATGTTCGAACATACATGTTATACGTTCGAACGTATTTGAAAAATGGGCGGGTGATTTCCCGCTTAAGTTTGGAACACCTAAACGTTCGAACGTTTTGCATTAACGTTCGAACGTTAAATTGACGACGTGGGAGGGATTATAAATACGTTTGAACGTATTGTTCAGAATTTGGACAGAATAACTTACAGTTCGAACGTTAAATATATTACGTTAGCAAGATAGTGAAACGTTCGAACGTTCATTAATGTCCGAACGTTTATTGTATTAGAAGTAGAATATAAAACTTTCATGCATGGGAAAGCAGATCCATCTGCTTCATCCTGTGCGTGAAGGGTTAGAGTGCGCACAGATCAGTTGTAGAGAGAGAGAGAGAGAGAGAGAGAGAGAGAGAGAGAGAGAGAGAGAGAGAGAGAGAGAGAGAGAGAGAGAGAGAGGAAGAAGAGGAGGCAGATGAGTGAGAGAGGATAGAGAGAGTGTTAGAGTGAGAGAGGGTTAGAGTGAGATAGATTGAGTTAGGGAGACATTTTGTGTTTATTTTTGTTGTGTATTTGTTTTTTTCCTCCTAAAGGAGAAAGTAAGGTAAATTTTTCTAAGCTTAATGTATTTACAATTTATATTATATTTGTCAACTTGTTTTATATGTATTTAACTACCTAATTTTGTACATTTTTTGAAGGATTGTTTGTTGTGGATTGTTGAAAACTTGTGATTTGCAAGAGGAGGATATTGTGAGCACAAGGTATATTATACTAAACTCTTTGTTAAATTTTGTTGTCAATTTTGTTGATTCATTGTTATTGTCAAATTTTTGATATATAGTTTATTGTGGATTATTTGTGTAATGTGTGTGAAGGATTGTTTATTGTGGATTATTTGTGTAATATGTGTGATTAAAGAATTTATATATATACATATTATATATAATATGTAATGTGATTATTTGTTGTGCAATATATGCAATATATTAATTATATTTGAAATTATAATATAACATTAAGTCTTATTAGATTAAGAATCCCTAATACAAATCTTAATCTAATATATAGTATAGTATTAGTAAATATAATATAAATAAGTACTATATAGTATAATATAGAGCTACTATAACAATTAAAATTTATTAGATTAAGAACTAATATAATACAAATTATAATAAACTATATAGTATAATATTCTTATATCTAAACTTTTGTATAACACATGGAAATTCTTGTTAGTAGTTTTTAATTCAATGAACATGGTTGAGGTATTGTTGGTAGCGTTTTTTGTAAGATATTGTATGACATTGCATAAATAACCTTAGACCCGTTCGGTCACAATCCCTCTATGTGAACATGTATACTTGGAGAACTATGGGGAGGTGTTGCCAAAATTTTTACTGACGTGGAAAGTAGTAGAGTGACGAGACTTGTGTAATATGGATAATATAATCTCGAATGGGATAGGACCAACTACCTTCAGAAAGAGTAATTTGAATGGGAGCATGACATGCATGTGTATTATAGTATACAACGTGTTACTAATAATTAAGTGTTTATAGAAATGGATAAAAGTTGGATGCGGCTAGGTGATAGACTTGGAAAGGATTACATACCCTATGCACGTGGAGTAAGAACCTTTATTGATTTTGCAAGGGCCTCTGCTGATAGTCGAGGTTATATTAATTGTCCATGTCGAGGTTGTAAAAATTTGTGTGCGATAGGGTTGGATGAAGTTGAAAGTCATATATTTGTGAATGGTATGGATTTGGGGTATATTCGATGGGTACTGCATGGTGAGCCGTATGCACAATCAACGGATAGATTATTTGGTCATCCGAACTATTCGGGGCACATGGATGACGATTATGAGCGAGATGAGATGGAGGAGATGTTGAGTGATATTGGAGCTGGGATGTTTATGGATGAGGTTGACGACAATGCTCAAGTGGTCGAGGGAATGATTCTGGGAATTTTCCTGCAATGTGGGAAGATGCAAAGCCGAACTGTATCCAGCCTGTACAAAACATTCCAAAATGTCGTTTATTGTACGGTTGCTGCACATTAAGTGATTGTGTGGGATGTCGACCAAAGCAATAAACATGGTATTAGAGTTATTTAACGAAGTGCTTCCTGAAGGGCCCGCATTGCCGAAGAACTATTATGAAGCGAAACAGTTGAGAAAGGGATTAGGGTTTGAGTATAAGTCCATACATGCATGCAAGAATGATTATCTTTTATTTTGGAAGGAGAACGAGGAGAAACAAGAATGTCCTGTATGCGGAGAGTCGAGGTGGAAGGGTAAGAAAAGCCTGCCAGTTAAAGTCTTGTGATATTTTCCATTGAGACCTAGGTTGCAAGATTATATATGTGCAAGAAAACAGCTCACGATATGAAGTGGCACAAGGAGAAAAGAGTTAATATTGACGGATTTATGAGGAACCCAGCTGACTCACTTGCATGGCAATCTTTCGATAATCAGTATCTAGAGTTTGGGATAGAAGCTCGAAACGTGCGTCTGGGACTCACAACAGATGGATTCAATCCTTTTGGGAATATGAGTACAAGTTATAGCACTTGGCCTGTAGTGTTGATTTCGTATAACCTTCCACCATGGAGGTGCATGAAGGCGCCTAACTTTTTGTTAACTTTACTTATCCTCGGCCCGAGATCACTTGGGAATGACATTGACATATATATGCAGTCGTTGATTGAAGAGCTGAAAGAGTTATGGGAAATAGGTGTTAGAACTTATGATGCATCGACGTCGACAACTTTTCAGATGCATGCTGCGGTAATGTGGACGATAAATGACTTTCCTGCATATGGGAATCTTTCCGGCTGGAGTACTAAAGGGAAGTTAGCGTGTCCGACGTGTAATAAAGAAACTACTAGTGAGTGGTTAAAATATTCTCAAAAGTTGTGTTTCATGGGTCATCGACGTTATCTACCAAATAATCATGCATGGAGAACAGAATCCGCTAAGTTTGATGGGCGAGTAGAGGATAGAATTGCACCAAATGAGTTGTTTGGGGAAGAGATACTGGAACAATTGATACATGTGGCAGCGAACAATTTTGGCAAAGGTCAGGGAAAGAACAAGAGAAAACGAGGTGCAGCAGAATTGAATTGGACAAAGCGTAGTATTTTTTTTTTACTTGTCGTATTGGTCATCCTGCATGTTACGACATAGTTTGGATGTAATGCACATAGAGATGAATATTTGTGATAATATATTGGTTACAT
This sequence comes from Carya illinoinensis, assembly GCF_018687715.1. Taxonomy (NCBI): domain Eukaryota; kingdom Viridiplantae; phylum Streptophyta; class Magnoliopsida; order Fagales; family Juglandaceae; genus Carya; species Carya illinoinensis. The sequence goes on along the minus strand of NC_056763.1, from coordinate 14,797,137 downwards.
TGATGAGTATTAGTAAAAAAACGAAAGTTACGATTAAGACGAAGAAAGATCTTGAGAGAATGAGAATTAAACATAATTTACATTTACGGGTGGAAGGTGATAGGGCGGTCATGCCGCATGCATGTTTTACAATGACAAGGGAGGAGAGGATGGACTTCAGCAAATGGTTGCAAGGTGTGAAGCTGCCAGATGGTTATGCTTCAAATATCAGTAGATGCGTAAGCCCTGATGACTAGAAAATTGGTGGATTGAAAAGTCATGACTGTCACGTATTTTTGCAGAAGTTATTACCGGTGGGAATTCGTGGGAAGCTAACATCTGCCATATGTGTTGTCATAACCGAATTATGTATGTTTTTTAAGGATTTGTGTGCTCGGGTAGTAAAGCGAGATTTGTTGCAGAAACTGGAAGAAGACATTGCTATTATATTATGTAAATTCGAGCAGATCTTTCCACCATCATTTTTTAATGTCATGGTCCATTTAGCAATACATTTACCCCGGGAGATAATGCTGGGTGGACCGGTGCAGTTTCGTTGGATGTATCCAGTTGAAAGATATTTGGGTCGACTGAAACGCACTGTTGGGAATAAAGCCAGAGTTGAGGGTTCAATAGCAGAGGCCTATATACAGGATGAATGGTTTACATTTTGCTCTTTATATCTTCGTGGTGTTGAGACACGATTTAATCGTCAAGAGCAAAATGCTGATCTTATTGCTCCGCCTCCTCGTGAGCTATCAGTGTTTTCTTAGAATGTACGACCCTTGGGTGTACAAACGGGTTACGATTTACTTGATACAGAGTTGGGTAAAGTTCGGTGGTACGTGCTAAATAATTGACGGGAGATTGAAGACTATCTTAGGTATGTCGTTGTAAAAGGTTTAAATATTTCTAGATTCAATGAGGTTAAATATAACTTTTGTGATATAAAATAATATGATTTTGCATATATATATATATACAGTGAGCACATGGACAAACTTAAGATGGAAGGCGTAGAGAATATAGTGGCAAGACACAAGGAAGAATTTTCTAGATGGTTTGAACAACGTGTATGAACTAAACCCTACTTGATATGTTAGATTATAAAAGTTTTAACTCTAAGTAATATTTAATTAATAACATTATTTGAATTGTTAGATTTTGGAACAACATGCTCGTGATCCCAAATTTGTCTCTTTTGAATTGTATGCATTGGCCCGTGGTCCTTCAAATAGAGCACTTCGATACACTGCATGCACGGTTCGAGGTTATAGATTCCATACTCTGGACTGTGAACATAATAGAAAGACTCAAAACTGTGGTGTGTTGGTTGAGGGTAGTCATGGAACAAATGATATTGATTATTATGGTGTCATTCGTGATATTATCGGATTGAAATATCTTGGTGGGTCTATAACATATGTCTTTAAATGTGATTGGTGGGATCTAGGTGGTGGTCAGGTTTCGATATATAGGGATAATCATTTTACGAGTGTAAATATTGCATATAAATGGTACGAAGATGATCCATTTGTATTGGCTTGTCAAGCTACTCAAATCTATTACTTGATTGATCCAATGAAAAATGCTGATGAAGATAGTGGGGAGATAACTTGGCGAGTCGTACAAAAATTTGTGCCTCAGAATATATATGAAGTAGGAATGAATGCAAATTACGATACTAGTGGAGATAAAGATGACACTCCGAATGTAGAGGCCTACCAGGAAGATGGAGGGGGTATTAACTTATTTGTTGACCTTGGTGCACTTGAGTTGCTCCCCTTATGTAGAGATGACGTCCCACTCATCCATCTCGATCCGTCTGTATTAAATGATCATTCAATTCAAGAAAGTGAGGAAGAAGTAGAAGAGTCAGAAGAAGAAGACGAAGAAGAATCCGGAGGGGAAGTGGATAAGGAGGACGAAGAAGAGATTGATGATGATGATGAAGATGTTATAGAGAGAGATTCTGAAACAAGCACAGAAAATACATCCGAAGATGAAGACTAAAAGTACTAAAAACTTTATTCATATATGAGTATAGATTTTTATAATAATAATTAATTTCATCTAATTAAATTTTTTTGGTATATATAATTAATTTCAAGTATGCCGCCAAAAAGACAAAGAAGAAATGTGCCCCATCTACCAAGTCCAAGTCCCGAACCTGTTGAGGAATCCCCACCTGAAGAGTCCGTTCCTGAAGATGAAGTTAACAATACAGAGAACGATGCCCAGTCGACACCTACTAGTAAGGAAATGTCGTTATTAAATATTTATATATTTAATATTTTTGTCTCAATAACTATATTAGTATAAAAATTATACACATTATCTATATTAGTTGATGCATTCACTCGTCGCGGTCGTGGCTATACACGCGGCATCTCACTTGAGAAAAATCGAAGGCATAGCAAACTGAAAGTCACAATTCCTAATAATTCCACTGGAGGAGTAGATGATAGTACAGTAGTCCGAGCTTATGCTACATTTTATGTGCGCTCCTGGCGAGATGTGCCGAATGAGATTAAGGAACACATTCAGAGTTGTGTGCTGGTGAGTTTACTTTGACAGTTCATTTCTTTCACCTACATTAGTATATCATACTTTTTACCTATTTAATTTATAATTAGGATGAATTTGACCTCGACTTTGGTCGTAGCGAGGATTTGAGAACTGTGAATGAGTTAATGGCTACACTATTCTGACGTCACAAGGGACGATGTCACGACCACTTCAAGAAGTTTGAGTCGTTTGAAGAGGCTGCACAGTCACCTTTCCAGCAGATGAAGTTAGACGACTGGATAAAGTGTTGTGATCTTTTTGTATCTCCAAAATATCATGTATTCTAGATTTATTTCTATTAATTATTGACATTAATATTTGTTGTTTATCTTATATGTATATATATATTACAATTAACATTCTTAATGTGCATTTGTAGCACTTAAGTTCTACAAATGCACATAATAGATCCGCTCTGACTATTCACCATCGTGCTGGTTCAAGATCATTCCATCGTCTTGCTGAAAAAATGGTAATTAATAAACTATATAATTCATTTATTTTCCTGTTATTCTTTTATATAAGTAATAACACAACAATTAATAAATTTGCTAATGTCGTTTTGTTAGAAATGTGATGATCCTGAAAACTTTTCCCTTGTACATGTTTATGCTGCTGCTCACACTAATGAGCATAGTGAGTGGATGGATCCTGCCGCTGCAATAATTATGTAAGCAGTGTTCATTATTGTTAAATAAATTATGCAACATATGTTTAAATTCTTTTTTATTTATATTTCTTTTAATACGTTATTAATTTGTGTGTTTTGATCTTTCAAACTGCAGGGAAAAATGATGGAGTTGCAGTCAGTTTCTGGAGAATCCTCTACTAGTGACATAGACATTTTCACACAAGTGCTTGGTCCCAACTCTAGTATGGCAAGAGGTTTGAGACGATCTTTCAAGCATTCCGGTTCATCCTCCTCAACCTCATCGACTTCACAAATTAATAATCTTAGCAAAGAGTTAGAAGCTGCATGACACGAGAATGAGTATATGAGATCCAGACAGCAAGAGTTGGAGTCCCTTTTAGAGCGACAGTATCATTTAGAGACGCATTTGCAGGATCAACAAAGAAACCAGGAGGAAAGAATACGTAGTGAGGTCCAAGAGCAAGTGCAGCGACAGATGATGCTGCAAATGAAGCGTGTTATGTCATTGCAACAGAATCGTGGTGGACGAGGAAAGAAAAAAAAATGAATTTTTTTATAGATATTAAATTTTTAATATCTACTTGGAAAACAATTACAAATATTGTTGGTTATGAAATATGTTATGTAATATGATACAATTGGTATGTTTATTAATGGTATGAGTTTAGTATTTCTGATATGTACGTTCGAATGTAAATAAAAACTTGTAAATAGTATTTCACATTCGAACACACGTTTGAACGTTATCACACATCACATTCGAACGTTTACAGCGACGATTGAAACTTACGTTCGAATGTTTAAACGTTTAACGTTCCAAACCTCCGAACGTACTTATTGCGTTCGAATTCAAGTTTCTTAACATTGGAAAGAACGTCCGAACGTTACGATGAAAACGCTTGGACATTGTTTCCTTTACGTTGGAATCTAAATTTGAACGTAACGTTCGAACATATAAACGTTCGAACATAAATTTAATATGTTGGAACGGTAATCAACAAACGTTACCTGCCCTCATTCGGATGTCAATTTGTCTGCTTTACGTTCGAATGTTGTTTTTTTAGTTCGAACGTTATATTCTGTGACAGATTCTAACCGTCACAGAAAAGCAAACGTTCGAACGTTATATAAAACGACACATCACAAACTGTCACTAAAAATATTTTTAGTGACGCTTGTACAGTAAACTGTCACCATATGTATTCTGTGACGCACATTTCGTGACGGTGGGGGTGACGGTTATAAACCGTCACCTAATGTATTTCATGATGTTTTTCTCATTTTTTGTGATAGTTTCATCTGTCATTAAATCTGATTTTTGTTGTAGTGAGTGGGCTCGGTTGGGATGGGATAATCACAAAAAAATAAGATGATCCAGCCACAGTACTTGCCAAATTTTGAGCTTCTGAAAATTAAAACTCCGATGGTTTGCCTAATCCAGATTTTAAATAAAATTAGCCATAATTGAGACCACTGTTATCTAAGCCCAATGCTCTAGAGAGACCATGCGGCATTTGTCTGCTTCCTTGGCTCTTTAAAGAATATTTGTTTGGTCTTCGCAATTAGTTGGCAAAAGTTCAAGGACACACTTACCGTTGCGGGAGCCACAGTTAGGCTTAAGAAAAGTTTTATTTTTTCAAATCATTTTTTAATATTTTAAAAAAATATAAAAAATTTATATTAATATTAAACAATTTTTTCTTAATTATTGAGAAAAATAAAAAAAATAAAAAAATAACAACTGGCCAGCGGTGGCCTTAGTATTTTCCAAAGTTTAAAATACGAAAGTCAACAAAGTTATTTATAAGGAATACCATGACCCAAGCTGACCGGCGCATTGCGTGTCAGCCACTAGTGGAAGAGAAATTGGAAAGATAAAGCCTAGAACATCAATCATAAATACTGTAGCTACGCAGAAAGATCGTATAAAGAATGCCAGAAAATATATAATTTTGGCCCTGATGTGCAAGCAGATGGGAGCAGTTGTGCATTTCACCCCCAAACACTTTTATTAGTCGTTGATCATATTCTGACTTTCCATCCAAGGAACTTTTGTCTAGGCCAAAACTTCGCCGCTCCTCTATCTCTAGCTGAACGTCCTTCCTCTCATTATTCCAACACAGTCGCAGCATATATATTGGGTATGAAAATCTACTCCTCTGTAATATCTTTGGCATATATCTTCTTAGTTCTTTTAGAAAACAATATTTAGTTCTCGATAATTTGATCTAATTTCCTTTTTTCGTTTTGTTCTGAAGCAATTTGACAGTGTATTTAGGACCTTTTGTGCAGTCTTTATTATCTGGATGTTTTGAATAAGACAGCCATGCACTTTCATCAAGTGCTCTGTTTGATGAAAAAACCCATCCGGGTCATCTTCTCTTTCGAGTATACTGCTGCTTTCAGTATATATATCTACCTTTTTTGCAGAACAGTTTGATGACTGGGGCTTCATTGTTTCCTGAACTCATATTGTTAGGCAATTGTTCAATTGTTTATATCATTGTTATTTGTTTATTGTCTTTTTAGATTCCAAGAGAGCCTTGTTAACTTTGAATTTGCGATTGATAGCAGTATATACCTATCAGAGAGATCCTACTGTCAAACCCTGTGCCTAGTCTTGTAGTGGAATTCATCAAGCTTACTTTATTTTCTTTTCATATCCATTGTTTTATATGAATTTGAGAGCACGTTTAAAATCTAAATCCATAATTCCCCCACAAATCACAAATCATTCCTAATTTCTTCACTAACCGATCATGGATCACTCTTAATATGGTAGAACTTTGGACTGCAATTTTTTTTTTTTTGTAGTTTTGTCAACAAATCACGTGTGTAATATCAGATTTTCGGTTTCCCCACTTGATCCAAAAGTTCACCATATATTGGTCATCTTCTTTTAGCAGGAGACAGCTGCTGCCCCCACATTGCTCTAATTTTATTGTCATATAACAATGACGGAAACCACATTGCTCAAGAAGAAACTGGAAGGCAAACTGGCCATAGTCACAGGCGGTGCTAGTGGCATCGGGGAGGCGACTGCACATCTTTTTGCCAAGCATGGCGCGCGTATGGTGGTCATTGCTGATGTCCAAGAAGAACTAGGCCATCAGGTTGCCAAATCAATTGGTTTGAACCATTCTGCATACATACGTTGTGACGTTACTGATGAAGAACAGGTCAAAGCCATGGTAGAGTGGACGGTCAAGAATTATGGGCAACTTGACATCATGTTTAGTAATGCAGGGATTTTTAGTAGGTCAAACCAGACCGTACTTAACCTAGACTTGTTGGGCCTTGACCACCTCTTTGCGATCAATGTACGTGGCATGGCTGCATGTGTAAAGCATGCAGCACGTGCTATGGTTGAAGGGCATGTGAGGGGGAGCATTGTGTGCACCACAAGTGTTGCAGCAAATCGGGGTTCAACCGGATATACTGATTACTTTATGTCAAAGCACGCGGTGCTTGGACTTGTTCGATCAGCAAGCAGGCAATTAGGGGAGCATGGGATTAGAGTGAACTGCGTATCACCCTCTATAGTTGCGACTCCACTGGCATGCAGTGTATTGGGAATGGATACAGAGCAGGTAGAGAAGGCATGTGAGCCGCATGCTAGCTTAAAAGGAGTTGCCCTAAAAGTGGGGCATGTAGCGGATGCAGTGCTCTTCCTTACATCTGATGATTCTGGATTTGTGAATGGGCATAACCTGGTGGTTGATGGCGGCTGGGTTGACTAGGGAATCATGATGAGCATTAATAATTAGTCAATCTCAAAGAATCTGAGCCACTACATCTAGCGTTTGGAGACGAAAAACAAAAACATAAAAATAAAAAAGTGTGTATCCATGTTTTTTTTTTTTTGAAAAGGTGTATCCATGTTTGTATGTACGTTTCTACATGTGTTTTCAAACTTGATTCTCTCCAATAAATACTTCTTGTGTTCTAGAAAGTAAAGCTACCATGTGATGAGTTGCATATCACAAAAAGTATAGCCAAATAATAAAAGAGAAATAGTTTAGCTACAAGAGATTTTACAAAAGTAAAGTTTAAAACTAACACAATTTAATATGGTACGTCAGATTGTCAAGTTACTTTTATTATAAAAATAAATATAACATATAACATATCACATGAAATTATATTAGTTTGAGTGTGTAATTTTATAAGAAAAAAAAATCATAAAAAAAATGTATCTCAACGGTTCATGATGTCAAATATGCCAACTCTTTTCATGATAAAATCTGAAATAAAAATTGGAAAGTCACTGGAGTTATATTTTGCTTTGCAACAAATAAAAACTTTTCAAAGCCTTCCCCCCCCCCCCCCCCCCTCTTTCTTCTTTTTAATGATAACAGACTCATCTTCATTTCATTAAAATCAACATAAAGAATTACAACTTGGCTTCATGCCAAACAATTTGGTACACCCACTTAGGAACTGAACCCCACCAAACTGTTAAACTCTCTACAAACCGTGCAAATTTTGCCATTCCATTAGCTACTGCATTGAAACCTCTGCTAACATGTTGAACCCGCACCTTAGGCGTCTGTTTTATCAGTTCCTGGGCAGAGAAGATCAAATTCCCTAATGGAGAGATGGACTTCCTTGCTGCTAAGATGGCATTGACACTTAGCAATGAATCAGACTCCACAATTAGATCACTTATACCCATAGGGACAAACAGCTAGAGGCCTATCAGATGTCGAGGCCTCTCAGATGTCAAAGTCAGAGGTGGAGTTGAATCGACTCCTACTCTACTTCGATCCGACTTTGACATTGCCCTCTGCCTCCGACTCCGATATCGATATTGTGCATATTTTATAAATATATGTGTGTTTTTAATTATATTAATCATATAAATTTGATATAACTTTATCTTATATAGTTAGTTAAACTTAATACTATATTTGTATGAGCTAATTATTGTAAAATAATAGTTTAATATATATAAACATGATACTATTACAATATTACTAGTATAATGCCATGTAACACTAATTGACTAATGTATAAATATAATAACATGTAATAGTAATGTATAATAACTAAAGTATAATAACATGTAATATTGATTGAGGTCCTTCTCGTGGGAATAAGGTTTTCTCTTTGGTTTTACCAGAGATTTTTGTCTCTTAGATTTTGTCTATGGAGTTTTGTTTTTTGCATGCATGGCTGCGAAAGGGTTGACTATGTTATGGGAGGGTCTCAAACTCACAGAAGAAGAGGAATAAGTGGTTCTTCTATATAATCAATCCCTACAAGAGGCAGTTTTGAAGGGGAAACACTGTCTCATGTCTCTGGTTACATCTGATAAGCTGATTAACATTGAAGAATTAAAAACAATATCTTACATGCTTGTTTAATACATTAGTATAGAAGTAAGGAAGTTTGGGTCATGACTAAAATAACATGTGGTATATGTTCATGTTAAGACACACGGCAACATGTGCTTAAAAGAAAAAAAATCACAAGTGTTTCCCTAATGCCTCTCAACCCCTCATTCTCTTTTCTGTTTCACTTCCATCCCTAGCCTTCGGTGATGAACCACATGGAATAGGAGAGGATAACCGCCCACTCATGGAAGATTCAGGAGAGGAAGTGGAGGAAAGGCACGATAAGAAGGGGGAGAAGGGAAAGACAGCTGATCCATCATCATATTTTTTTTTTTTTAGAGAAGTTTTCATTTCTAAACCTATTTGGAGAGCTTTTCCATTTTGTTTTTCCAGAGAGTAAATACTACGTCTACTATGTCTTGTTTGTTCTATGTGGTGAAAATATTTATTATGTGCGAGTAAATCCATAAGCCTAGGTTCGAGCATCCTTTGGTTGGGTTGTGTTTTCTAGGGTTTGAGATATTTCCTTGTGTTTAGAAAACCGTATCCAGTAAGGTTTCTACCATTCATGTTATGATGTTGTTCCCAGATTTAGGTTACTAACCTTTGATTTACCATTAACTGAAAGTGCATGATGAATCCTTGGGGTCAGTAAGAATATGGTTTCTATTAGCACATTTTATGGTCGTTTGGTATTAATTTAATGGAAGATATTTCAGAAATTGTATTTTTGTATGCATGAATCGTCTATATCATTTGAGCGCTTGTTTTCTTGACCTAAAGGGTGCTTCAAGAAAGTGTGAAGCTCTAAACCCTTGAGAATTCAATCTATGAAAGGGTATCTACAGCCTAGGTGTTTGAGAAAAGTTGTTTTAGACATTAAAAACTAGTTTGCAATTCTATTTGGTGAAGATAACCAACTTAAACATTTTGCTTTTCAAATATTGTATGAGACCTAGCAAGAATAGATACGTGGATTCCATTGGTAGAAAATAGTTTTAAGAAGATTTTCAATATTTTCATTCTTTGATCTTCGCTATTTCCCCTCCACTCATGCTATGATTTTAAGCAATAAAAACATTCTTGCTTTGCTCTAAACAATTCAATTTGGTTCTTCGAAGCTTTAATCCCTATGAATTCGACCTTGGGACTCTCCCTAGAAACAACCTCACACCTTTTGCACTTGGGAAGCATTAAAATATGAGAGAAAATTTTTTGGCGCCATTGTTGGGGATTAAAGGCTTTTACAGAATGACCAAAAGCTGTTGTGAGGATATTTGGTTGAGTTGTGAACCTCTTCACACTCTGGTGACATCTGATCTTATTTCTTTTCTTTTCTAATTGTTTTCTTTATATCTTCATTTTATAGTGCTATATTCTTATTCCCTTCTGCTGCTGAAACTATTTGCTTATTGTTGCATACCTCTAGTGTATGTTGGTGGGTTCGGTGGGGTTATTGTATGTCCGTTTGGGATCGAGACCACACATCTCATTTGGTCATAACAGAGTTTGTAACATATTCAGACTGTGAATCCTTTTCTTCTGAGTCATCCTCTGAAAGTCTTAGTACCATGGTTGAAGAGGAACACAATGGGAGGGAAGTGATGAATCATAACAGGACTCTTAGGGACTATCTTCAACCTGTTAGGACAAGTTCACCCTCATGCATTATCCAACCCTTAAATGCAAACAACTACAACTTTAAACCTGGCATGATCCATTTGATACCTCACTTCCATGGGATGGAATCAAAAAACCCACACTTGCATATCAAAGAATTCGAGGAAATGTGTTCAACATTCATGGATAGGACCTGCACTAAAGAGGTGATTAGGCTTAAGATGTTTCCTTTCTCATAAAGGACAAAGCCAAAACTTGGTTGAACTTTCTAAGACCTAGATCCATAGGGACATGGCAGGAAATGCAAATTGAGTTCTTAAAAAAGTTTTTCCCCATGCATAGAACTACTGCATTAAAAAGATAAATCATGAACTTTGCACAAAAAGATACTGAAACTTTTTACCAAAGTTGGAAGAAATTCAAAGATTTACTTAATGCTTGCTCCCATCATGGTTATAAAAACTAGAGAATAAACAGTTTTTTCTATGAGAGTTTACAGCCAAAGATGAGGCAATTTGTGGAAACAATGTGAAATGGAGAATTTTTTAATAGAGAACCAAAACAAGCCTTTGATTATTTGACTACCTATCTAAGAATGCCCAATCCTGGGACACTTAAGATGTTTATGACCGGACTGGACCATTGAAAAACATTTCTGGAGGGGGGTAAACACAATCTGAGGGAGGTTTATGATTTGCATGCTAGACCATCAACAATGTCTAGGAAGCTAAAACCTTAGATGTGAATAAAACCAAGGAGGTTCAAGTTGTCCAAAAAATTCTTGAAACATGTAAAATTTGTGAGGATATAGGGCATGCAACTAGTGAATGTCCTACAATTCCAGCATTTAAAGAACTCCTCTTGGACCAAACCAATGTTGTTAACATGGTGACTAAATCTTTTGCAAGTCCATCGTTAAATATTCACAATTCACAGTGGAGGAATCATCCAAATTTCAGTTAGAGGAATGTGCACCCAGCTTAATCCTCCTCCCAGGCACCTAGACCTTATCAGTACACATCTACCCCAGTGGGGCAAGGGGCATCTCAATATTCTGCCCCAACCTTTGGACAGAGGAAGAACCTTGAAGAGACAGTCCACCAAATAGCAGCAAACCTTCAGCAATTCATGCAAGGGCAAGCTACCATAAACAACTAGAATTCACAAGCTATCACTGATATTAGAGGATCAATAACAAGGCTAACCACAACTTTGAGAATGAAGGAGAAAGGAAATTTCCTGCACAGTCACAACCAAATCCTCAAGGACATGCTCACCAAGTGTCAGAAATGGCTGATTCAAACCTGAAACAAGTGAAAGCTATCACAACCTTGAGAAGTGGTAAAACTCTGGAAAACCCCAATTTTAAGCAAGACACCACTAGTAAGACTTCTAACCCACTTTGTATAGAAGCTGAAATAGAGCACTGCACAACACCTGCACCTTTCCACACTCGATTGGTTTCCTTGCACAAAGATAAAAACCAGGCTGAAATCCGGGAGGTTTTTCAACAAGTAAGGATTAACATACCTCTATTGGATGCTATCCAAAAAATTCCCACATATGCCAAATTTTTGAAGGACCTATGCTGTAACGCCCGTCTTTGTAGTGGGTCCTTTAGAAAATGATTTTATGAAAATAGACGAGAATTACGGTTCCTTTTTTAATTTTGTTTCCTTTCGTGCCAGGATACAAAAGACTCAATGTTTATAAATAAAACTTATTTCTTAATTTAAAAGGTTACAAGGAAAAACATTAAATTTTTATAATTAAATTCTTTCGTAAAAAATAGCATGCATGGGCTTTTGTGCTCTTCCCCTTGGGCTGTGTCCGTCCTAACGTGTGATACTCATCTTGTCCCTGGGAGAGTACACATAAAAATTAAAATGAGTTGATGACTCGTAAAAATTACTTCATATAGTTAAAAGATAATAACATAGGTTTTTAGTCATGCATTTATCACTCCATACATATCATACATAGATATTCAATTCCTTTTAAAATGTTGTGAGGTGGGGTTTCTTTTCTTTAAACAATGTTTTCTTCCCGTAAAACAGTTCCCCACACCTCGCTGTCTTCATTTCTTAAAAACTCTTTCCATGTATACCTCTTTTCATACATACATGCATTCTTTCTTAACATGCATACATTCTTTCTTATCGCTTTCATTGGCCGTAGCATAATGTTATGCCCCGTGTGCTAGGGTTAGCAGATCCATCATCATTTTTTTGGAGAGAAGTTTTCATTTCTAAAGCTATTTGAACAGTTTTTCCATTCTGTTTTTCTAGAGAATAAATACTATGTCTACTATGTCTTATTTGTTCTGTGTGGTGAAAATATTTACTATGTGGGAGTAAATCCATTAACCTAGGCTTGTGTATCCTTCGGTTGGGTTGTGTTTTATAGGGTTTGAGGTCTTTCCTTGTGTTTAGAAAACAGTATCCAGTAAGGTTTCTACCATTCATGTTATGATGTTAATCCCAGATTTAGCTTACTAACCTTTGATTTACCATTGATTGAAAGGGCATGATGAATCCTTGGGATTGGTAAGAATTTGGTTTCTATTAGCACATTTTATGGTCATTTGGTATTAATTTGATTGAAGATGTTTCAGAAATTGTATTTTTGTATGCATGAGTTGCCTATATCATCCGAGCACTTGTTTTCTTGACCGAAAGGGTGCTTCAAGAAAGTGTGAAGCTCTAAACCCTTGAGAATTTGTGAAAGGGTACTTGCAGTCTAGGTGTTTGAGAAAAGTTGTTTTAGACATTAAAAACTAGTTTGCAATTCTATTTGGTGAAGATAACCAACTTAAACATTTTGCTTTTCAAATACTGTATGAGACCTAGCAAGAATAGATATGTGGATTCCATTGGTAGAAATAGTTTTAAGAAGAGTTTCAATATTTTCATTCTTTGATCTTCGCAATTTCCCCTTCACTTATGCTACGATTTTAATCAATAGAAACATTCTTGCTTTGCAAACTCTAAACAATTCAATTTGGTTCTTCAAAGCTTTAATCTCTATGAATTCGACCTTGGGACTCTCCCTAGAAGCAAACTCACACCTTTTGCACTTGGGAGGCATTAACATAGGAGAGACAGAGGTTGGAGGGATGGGTAGAGTTCCTGGTGGCTAGTGACAACTCTTTTCTCATTGGGTTCCAAATGTTGTAGATAAGGAGAAAGTATTAAACGGTCGTCCTTGGATTTTTGATCATTTTCTGGTTGCTTTGCAAGAAGTCGATGGTAGCCTCCCTCTTAATGCTATCTCTTTCACCCATGAGCCATTCTGGGTGCAACTCCATAACATTACTAGGTATGAACCAGGAGTATGGAAAGCTTGTTGCATCTGCAATTGGCAATGTGCTCTCTATTGAAGTGAAAGAAGATGGGACGGGTTGGGGTAGAAGCCTTCGTGTGAAAGTGATGTGAATCTCACAAAAGCCTTGGTGCGTGGTAGATGGGTGCAAGGAGGTGAACAAAGGACTTGGATAGCTTTCAAATACGAAAGACTACAAAATTTTTGTTTCAAATGTGGAGTCTTGAAGCACAAAGGAAAAAGTTGTCCCTTAATGCATAGAGATGATGGTGAGGTGCTGCAATTTGGACCCCTACTGAGAGCTACTCCATCCAAAACTAGGCTATCGGAATCTAGGAAATATGGTGGCAAAGGTGGTTCTAATCAATCAATGGCGGGGGAAGGTGGCTAGAATTCAAAAGGGAAGTCCTTTGAGGAATCAAATGCTGGGGCATCAATTCAGGAACCATTAGCCAATGAGGAATGTAACTCACTTGATCTACATCAATCATACATAATTAACAATCAAAATGCTAGTCAATTGTTGGACTCAGACTTTAGGAGTGCAACAGTTTCAAAAAACTGTAACCCTGAATTACTGTCCAACTTGGATACAATTTAGGCCTTTTCCTCAAGTGAGAATATTCAGAATGATCCATCAATTATTGTTGATCCCATGCTCATGGAAACATTACAACAGGTCCTCTTTCTGAAGCTAACCCTACCAGTTTTACACTTCAATCCCAACAAACTTTAGTCACAGAAAAGTCCATATGGAAAAGAAAGGCATGTGAGGGCATAGGTAAGCCTGCTCATTATGATTCTACTTTGGAATTGAGAGGTGAGAAAAAAAATGGTTTTGAGATCTAATACTTTCATTAATGACATTCCCCAAAGTGAGAAAAAACAAAAAAAAAACTGTGTATACTTGTGATGCTAAATTGGTGGAGGCTACTTGGCAGCCCCACCAGCCTTTATGAGTTGCCTAAGTTGGAACTGTCGAGGGCTTGGAAAATCTCGAATAGTTCCAAAGTTGTACCATTTGGTGCTTTCTAAGTGCCCAAACTTTGATTTTTTGATGGAAACAGTGATAGACAAAACGTGGAGCTTATTCATAATATGCTTTGTTTTCAGCATAGTTTTGTAATTGATAGTAGGGGGTTAAGTGGTGGTATTTGTTTCATATGTAAAGAACAAGCCAATGTGGACTTAGTGAACTATACACACCATCATATCTCTCTTCAGGTGACCTTATATGAGGGAGAACAAATAATCATTTTGTTGACAGGTTTCTATGGTTTTCCTGAAGCTGCTAGGAGGGTAGCAAGCTAAGATCTTCTTAGAGCCATCAAGACTAATGATAATATGGCCTAGATTTGCATAGGAGATTTTAATGAAGTCTTGCATAGCTATGAAAAATATGGTGCTACTAATGGACCTTTCAGAATGATGGAAGCTTTTAGAACTGCAATGGAGGATTGTACAATGAGAGAGGTTCCTTTCTAGGGAGATTTTTTCAGTTGGAGCAATAGAAGGGAGGGGAATTCCTTTACTAAAAAAAACTGAACAGGGCATTGGGCAATCAATGTTGGTTTGATGGCTTCCCAGATTTCTTTGTGATGACCCTAGCAGCTCAAAGTTCTGATCATGCCCAATTTTTCTCTTTGTTAGCAGTGATACTTCTTTAAGAGGATCTGGCTCAAGACCTTTTAGATATGAGGCCAATTGGTTTAAAAGGGATGGCTGTGAGGATGTTGTTAAAAGGGCATGGGGGAATACTCTTCTCCAGCACTCAAGGATTAGAGAATCTACTCAAGGACTCCAAAGATGTCGAGAGAAGCTTTCTACATGGAGCAAGGATTATATTTAGAACCATAAGCAAGTGATCATTGATAAGAGAAACCAAATTAAGCACTTGCGAAGTATTAATCAGGTGGATAAAAACTCTGATATTTTTGCTCTTAAAGGGAAGTTGACTCATTATTGGAGGAAGATGATTTCAGGTGGAAACAAAGGGCAAAATAACAATGGCTAAAAGTGGGCGATAGAAACACTAAGTTCTTTCATAGCTATGCTTTTCAAAGAAAGAAGGTCAATTCAATTAAAAAAATCATAGATGATGATGGTCATGTGGTTGAAAACTAGAAGAGGTGAGCTCTTTATTTCAATTTTTCTTCCAGCATCTCTTTACTTCTACTCATCTTGTCAATATAGAAGTGTGCCTACAGAATATGCAACCTGTTGTTACCTCTGAAATGAATGATGTTCTAACCCAAGAAATTTCTAATGAGGAGGTTGAGAGGGCTATCTTTAATATGAATGCATGGGGGTCACTTGGGCCTAATGGTTTCCCAGCTATCATTTATCAAAACCACTAGAAGGTGGCTGGATCAAACATATGTGCAATAATCAAAGATGCTTTCTTGTCAACTGAATGGCCTCAAGAATTCAATGCAACACATATTTCCTAAAGTGAAAAGTCCTTCAAGAGTAACTAAATCCAGGCCCTCAAGTCTATGTAATATCATTTATGAGATCTTAGCAAAGGTCTTGGCCAATAGATTAAAACTTATTTTACCCCAAATGATCTCAACCACTCAAAGTGCATTTGTTCCCAATAGGCTGATCACAGATAATGTTGTGGTAGCTTTGGTTTCATGGCACTAAAGCTTGATATGAGCAAGGCATATGATAGGATTGAATGACCCTTTCTCAAAGCTGTCATGGTAAAGATGGGGTTTGATTGTAAATGGATTGAGGTGATTTTAAGGTGTATCTCTACAGTTTCTTATTTGGTACTCTTACATGGCATCCCACAAAGCTCTTTTATACTTTCAAGAGGGATTAGGCAAGGAGACCCCTTATCTCCTTACCTTTTCATTCTATGTGCTGAATCTTTAAGCAACTTGATCCAATGTGCTAAAAGTTGTAGAGTAATTATATATGTTCCTTTGTGTTGACACCATTTAAGGATTAGTCATCTATTTTTTGCATATGACTGTCTTCTTTTCTGCAAAGCAAACCCTTTGGAATGGTCCCGATTATCATATCTATTGGAAACTTATGAGCAAGCCAGTGGACAAAGGCTTAACAAGGACAAAACTTCTATTTTTTTTAGCAAGAATACAAAATCTTGAGCTCTCATCACCCAAATTGTAGTCATCTAGTCCTCAAAGCCTTATGACAAATATCTAGGACTACCTGTGGTGGTTGCAAGATCTAAAACTAAAGCTTTCAGAAGTATCATTGACAAAGTTAGAGGGAGGATCAATAACTGGAAAATGATGTATTAATCTCAGGCTGGCAAAGAAATCCTACTCAAATCAATCATCCAAGCCATTCCTACTTATAGTATGGGTGTTTTCAAGATCCCTAAGTCCCTTTTGTTTGAAATGGGTCGTTTGGTTCAACAATTATGGTGGGGTTAGAAATCTGAGGAGAAGAAGATCTATTGGTGTCCATGGGATAAAATGTGCAAGGCTAAAGCAATTGGTAGGTTAGGTTTTCGAGATCTTGAGCATTTTAACCTCGATATGCTTGCCAAACAAGGGTGGAGACTGCTTCAATATCCTAAGTCCCTTGCTGCAAAAGTTCTTTCAACAAAATATTTTCCTGATGGCTAGTTTCTCAATGCTACACTCATAAGGAATCCATCTCTCATATGGAGAAGTATCATGGCTACAAAACCATTGCTAGAGGAAGGCTTGTTTTGGCATGTAGGAAATGGTGCAAATACTAAGATTTGGGATCACAAATGGCTGCCTATTCCCACCTCTTTCAAAGTTCAAAGTCCTGTATAGGTCCTGGATCTGGAGGAAATAGTTTCAGCTCTTATTTATCACGAAGCCAATGCCTGGAGAATTGATGTGATTGATCACATTTTTCTTCAACCAGAAGCAGAGATAATTTGACAGATTCCTACATAGCTACTGTAACGGCCCTGATAAAACTGTATGGAGGTGTAACTCTAATGGAATCTTTTCTGTTAGAAGTGCATATCACCTACAAATTGAGCTCCATCAGAGAAGTAAGGGCCATAATTCTCTTTCTCCTGTCAACAAAGAGAATTGAAACAAGCTTTGGAGAATTAAGGTTCCTAATGTCGAAAGATTATTTCTATGGAAAGCTTGTCATAACAGTTTACCTACTAAACTGAACCTATTCAAAAGAAAGGTTATCTTAGATGCTTGGTGCCCAATTTGTAATCTACATGAAGAATCCATGGAACATGCTTTGTGGGAGTGTATGGCTGCAAGGGATGTGTGATGTCTTAGCTCCACTAAACTGCAGAAACAAAGTGTGAATCAAATCAGCTTCAAAAACTTTCTATTACACATGCTTGAGGATCTCGATGATGATGCTTTAGTTGAACTGTCTATGGTGGCTTGGAAATTATGGAGGAGAAGGAATGATTTGGTATTCAACCAAACCTTTTCTAGCCCTCAAAATCGAATGAAACAAGCCAATAAGAAAATAGAGGATCTTGCTGTCATTAACTTTCAGATTCTTACTACCTCTCCATCTTAGACTTACCAGTAGTTGGCTCCACCTCTTGATGTGTATATGGTCAATTGGGACTCCGTTGTGGATAAAGTGCATTGCAAAGTGGGTGTTGGGGCAATAATTTGAGACTAGGAAGGAAGAGCTATAGCCTGTATGAGGATGTTTAGGCCTCTCTATCCTGATCCTTATCTAGTGGAGGCATTTGGTGCTTTGCAATCAGCAATTCTGGCTATTGATATTGGCTTAAAACAAATCTCTCATAAAGATGATGCACTAAACATTATAAATCTTATCAAGGGCAACAAAGAAAGTTGGGGTCAAGTTGGTTTACTTGTTCATGATGTTCAATAAATGATGAAGAGATTTGATTCAGTTTCTATTAATTTTATTCCTAGAAGTTGCAAAATTTTGGCTCATTGCCTAGCTAAAGATGCACTCAATTTTACTGATATCCTTGTTGAGCTAGAGGATGTCCCATCTTGTATTGCATCATTATTGTAATCTTTGTTGATGAATAAAGATGTTCCTTTAAAAAAAAAAAAACATGTAACATTAATGTATAATAACTAAAGTATGTTGCCATGGTATTCCTCCACCATAAGTGGGGCTTTTTCTAATAAAAATGGGCCGGGATCACTCTTGGACATGTGATCTCGTCTCTTCTTAAACAAAAAAAAAAAAAAAATTGGACATGTGATCTCGTCTCTTCTTAAACAAAACAAAAAAAAAAGGGTATAATAACTAACGTATAATAACATATATAATAACCAATGGTCCAATAACATGTAATCCTAATATATAATAACCATGTATAATAACATGTATACTAATGCATAATTACTAGTATAATTACATTAAATATAAATTATTAAGTCTATTATATAATTAAGATAGAAGCTAATATAATAATATGTAATACTTTAGTAATGGCCTATTAAATGTTATAGGAATAACTTACAAGTTAGAAATTAGTATAAAATATTATATTGAGTTCATAACATGTAATACTATAGTATAATAACATGTAATTAGATACTAGTTAAATAATAAATATTAACAATTAATTTTAGTGATAAAAGAACTATAAAAACTAAACAGCATCGTTTTTAGAAGGTAAAACAATACCATTTTACGTGGTGACTTAAAGCCATGAATTCCTTTCTCCCTGCCCCCCCCCCTCCTCCCTAAAAAACCTGGCTTTAATTTCTTCTACAAGACTTCTTCAGTTCTAACCCTAGGAATAGCTCCTCCCATCCCCGCACGGCCTCTCTCTCAAAAACTCACCAGCAACCACACATCTCTCTCTCTCTCTCTCTCTCTCTCTCTCTCTCTCTCTCTCTCTCTCTCTCTTCTTTTGATTTTTGATTTTCTCATAAACTTTTACAAGGTCTTGAGGCTAAAGAAGGATGCGAAGTTGCAAGAACTAAAAAAGGGTAAAAAAATTTCGTGGAGTGCCATCATGGTATCAGGGTGACTGGTGAGTTTTTTCAAATTTGTGAATCTCTCATCTATGTACTGATTTGATTTCACGTGCAAATGAATGTATTTCATGATATTTTGTAAATCTGTGTGGATGGGTAGATGCCTAGCTATTTTAATTTAAATTAATTATAATCTGTGAATTTGTGTGGTCGATTTATGATTTGTGTTTATGCAATAACTAACAGCTTCAACATGAAAATGTTACAATGTGTTTATGATCCGTGTTTATTCAATAATTATTAGCTTCAACTTGAGAGTTAACATGCTAATGTTCTAGACAGCGTGAATCTCTTTTTGTGTTTACGATATGTGCTAATTTAAAAGTCTGTTTATGATCTGTGTTTGTGATATGGTTGTGCTTTTGGGAATGTTGGTATGATTTATATTTAATTTACTTGGGGCTGTGTAACTGTGTTTTTGTCAAAATGTTTTTGGGAATGTTGTAATGATTTAATTACATTCGGGGCTACGGTTTTTTCAATGTATATTTCTATTTGTGTATGGTTATTATTTTAGCTTATATTTATTAGAAAAAGTGTGATGACCCGCTTTTACGTGTATTTTCACTGAATTGTTGTTTTTATTTTAATTAATATATTGGTTTATTTATTTTAAATTAATGTATTTTAAATTGGTTTTAATTTATTTGATGTTGTGTTTAATTTATTTTAGTCGTTTTACGGTTTTTAATATCGTTTTCGGCGGATCGGTTTTTGGTCTCCGGAGTGAGGATTGGACCTCATTTCTTTTCTTTCCTCTTTTTCTTTTTCCCTTTTTCCTTTTCTTTTTCTTATTTTCTTTCTTTTCTTTCTTTTTCTTCTTCTTTTTCTTCCCGTTTTCTCTCTCCCCGCGCAGCCCCCTTCTCCTACCCCTTCCCGTCGCCGCCCCTTTGACTGCCCATTTCTCCGCCGTCCGCCCACCGTTTAGTGCACCGCCACCACCATTCTCTTCCCCTTCCACCAGAGATCATCTCCACCAATTTTCAGAGCCATCGGACCAGCCGTTAGCCTTCGAGAGCCGCCGGAAGTCGCTGCCTGCTCTGTTTTTGCCCCTGTCGCCGGTTGCTTTCGCAGCCCAGAACCGCCGCTCGCCGGTGGCGTGTCCTACACCACCCACCCAGTTTTCTTCCCCTCTCACCGGTGAACATCCCCACCAAGTTTCACCTCCATCCGAGCCACCGTTAGCCGCCACGAGCTCCTCCAAGCTATACGGCTTTTCACCGTTTTCGGCGCCGTCGCACCACCTCCGGCCACCATCTTTTCACAGCTTCGTCCCCTACCTCTTGCCGACCTAAACCACCTATTTCCGGCCTCGATCCGTTGTCGGAGCAGCTCCCACGAGCTCAACTTCGTTCAGCCCCTTTTTGGCCTTCGACCGCCATTTCCACCACCAACCACAGCCAAAACTCATTTCCCTTAGCTTCATAAATATCTCAAGGCCATTCCCTATCAATCCCGAGCCTTGGTTTGTCCCCGTTCAAAAAGTGGGTATTTTACAACCCACGGCCACAATGAATTTTCACTGTTACGTTGCTTTCCTTCCGCTGTTTACAACGCTGCAAGCTTTCTAAAAATACCGTATAGCGCTGTAAGTATTTTCCAAACCCTACTTTTAGATTTAAGTATATTTTACTCTTTCAATAAATTATTGTTGTTGGTTGGCTGATTCCGGACTGAGTCCGAGGAGTTCGGGGGTCGGATGGATTGAGGACGGAGTGCTTGGTTTTGGTTGTTTGTGATTGCTTGATTTTATTTGAGCCATGAGGCGTGAGTTTCATTTTGGGTATATGTGCATTTTATTTATTTGAGAAAATCTCGTTTTATTGGCGTAAATGATTTTTGGGTGCGTGTGTTACACGAGCCCAAGCTGGGATGGGTTATTATCTCGGTGGAGCTCCTCTGGTCACTCGGGAGTGGATAAAACTGAGTGACATCCCCTGGGTCTTCGCAGGGCGACGACCAGATCGCACGATACGGTAACGCTGTCGTGTCGACTCCGTGGTCCCTAGAGTGGCGGGGACTAGAGGATGGCCTGGCCAGGTACGCTTGGGGCGCGAGTCTGGGCATCACTCGTTTAGGTGTCACATGCATGGTCGTTACCTGCGGTGTGGCATAGAGCCAGGGTGTGCGGGTGATCCCTAGGGGAGATCATGGTGCATGCATAACTGGATTGTTTTTATGGTTTTCGGATGTGGGCCATTTTCTGGGAAAATGGCGATGTTGGTTTTCGAGGCTTTTGATCCATTTTCTGGAAAAATGGTGGTTTGGGCCATTATCTGGGATAATGGCGAGGCTTGGTTTTAAGGATATGTTTTTGTGGGCTAAATGGGTTTTTGGCGTGCGTGTAAAAAATCATATTTTATGGCGCATGTGCATTGGGTTTTATTTCATGCATATTGTTTGAGTTTTATATGTTTTTATCTAGTGGTGTTTGGAGTTTACTTACCTGCGGCACCATTTTTGGTACCGTAGATTTTGGTGCAGAGATCGAGGATGAGGAGGAGGAGGCTGAGCCCGAGGATGCGGCTCCGCCGGGGTGCTGATGTCATGTTTTGTATTTAGTTTAAAATTATATTTGGGTCTTGTAATATTTATTTATGTATGTTTTGAATAGCTTTGTATTAAACAAGAAAAATTCTGGTACTTAGTTATTGACTTGCTTTTCGCTGCGTATTTCTCGTGCACATTCATCGCTTTTTCACACACTTGGCACACTTTGATAGGATGATGACCCGTGATGTCATCATCCGGACGTCTCGATTTTCCCGTGTTCGTGCGTGGGGATTTGGGGGCGTCACAGGTGGTATCAGAGCGGTTTGGCTCTGGGTAAAACCACATATCCCGTAGGTAGTACCAGAATGTTTTTAAAGTTGTGTTTTAAAATTTATTTTAAGTAAAGTTGCTTTTGAATATGTTTTAATTGTTTTGTTTGTTTGAGCTTGTTTGCTTGTTTTTATTTATTTGGTTATGCTGGTTTCTTTTGTTTCTTGCTGTGTGGTGTTGGTTTTGATTTTTGGTTTTATGATGGTTTTATTTGTTTTTCTTAAAGGGGTCAAAGGTTGTGTTGTGGCAGGAAGGCGGTATAATCGGGGATACTATTATTAGGCTTGAACCTTTAGTGTAGTAGGCTTGAATTTTTTTGCGATGTGGTTTGCTTGTATGATGATTGAGGTCAAGGTTTTATAGAATTTATGTAACGGGGCTATAGTATAGGAGAGTGTAGGTTCAACAAACTTTAAGGATGTGTTTAAGGGAATTTTGTTTAAGGATTGGGGTCTATTGCCACTGTGACTTGGTAGCGCTTTAAGAAAGAATTTAATGATCGCTTCTTTCCCGCTCCGTGAGGCGGCAAAAAGCAAGAGAGTTCTCAAGCTTAGTCCAAGGGAGCATGACCGTGGAACAGTATGCCCGAAAATTTATAGAACTTGGGCAATTTGCTCCCCACCCCATCGCCACAGAAGAAATGCGAGCCGAGCGTTTCTAGGAGGGTCTACGTCCTGATATACGCCGTATGGTGGTCAGCCACTGGATATCCACTTTTCGGGATTTAGTGGATGTGGCCACTCTTGTGGAGCGAGAGAATAATTTGAGAATGGGCTCCTCTCCAGGACATAAGAGGCGGAGTTTTTCTGGTGAAGGAAGTAGTTCGGGTTTGCCTCAGAAGTTTGTTCAGTAGACTGGGATTCGACCATTAGCAGCCTCGGGAGTGCGTATGGGAGGACGAGTGCCAGTTTGTGGAAGATGTAATAGAGCTCATGGAAGCGAGTGTCGTCTGGGTAGTAACCAATGTTTTGAATGCGGCCAGACGGGACATCTTGCTCGTGAGTGCCCTAGTCGAGTACAAGAAAGCCGTGGAGCTCGTCGCAGTGGTAAAACTAACCAGAGGCATTTAGCTCGGGCTCATGTGCGTAGTGACTCTTGGTACCGTTGGAGGCGAGGTTACGGAGACTCAGAATGCTAGAGTCATGACAGGTAGGGGTCTAATCTAATCTTTAGTGATGAACGCCTTGTGTGGTTTGTTTTTCTTATATTATAGAGGCTTAGAGAGAGTGGCATGATCTGGGTGATCTTTTAGGTAAGTAGAATAATTGAGTTCTTTAGTTCCATGGAGTTTATGAAATGGTCTATAGCGTAGTAGTTTGTAAGTTCAACAAATTTCAATGATAGATTTTATGAAATTTCATTAAAGTTTTAAAGTTTGGGGCCTTATAGATTTTAGGAAAATAAGTTTATGGTAATTAAGGTGTTAGGTTCGACAAGCTAAGGGGGGGGGAAATAATTAAGTTTCGAGTTTTAGATTTCGTGATTTGGATAAGTAATTTGGTGGCAAATAAGGCTTTAGATTTTACAAGCTTTTAAGATAAATGTTTCGGATTAAAGCCATCAATCTTGAGAATTTCAAAAAATGATTTATTATCTATTAATGTTTTAGAATTTGAAAGATTTGAGAAGTCGATTTTTCTATTATGAGATGTAAGTTCTTTGATCTTAGAGATTCCGGGAGATGATTCTTGTTTGATTTAAGGTTTTAGAATTGTAGAATTGAAGGACTGATTTATAATTGGAATTGAGTTCTTAGTTTTACAGACTTAGTGCTGTAGCTTGATCTACTCTAGTGAGTGATTAGTTTGTAACCATTAAAATGGGGTTGATTAGAGTTGAGTTATTGATATGCAAATTTTTTCTAGAGTAGATTCATTTGAGAATTGGAGGTAATGATCTAGTTCGTGTTTTTCTTTGAGGATTGAATATATCGAGCTAGTTTAGAAAAATATTTACTGTTAACCCGAGGTTGTAGTGGCAGATTTTAGGAAATGATTCTATCGACTCGAACGATATAGGTCCATCAGGGTGTTGGAAATAGTAGATTTTGTGTTGGTATTAAATACGATTGAATTTGAGGTTATATGATCTGCAGACTTTTGGGAATGGATTCTTAGCAGGTCTAAGGTCATTCTCGGTACCAAACTTTAAGCAATGGCTAGTTGCCGATTTAAGGATATAAGTTGAGTAGATTCAGGAATGATTCTTGTTGAGTTGAGGATATAAGTCCAGGTGATGGAAATGTAATAATGGATCACTTGTACGTTTGAATGATTTGTAGTGTTGGCTAAGAGTACATGAGATCGATGAGTAGTAATGGTAAGTGCGTATGGATTTCGGGGAGTGCTGGTTCTACTCTCATCTATTTTTGGCTTGGTAGGAGTTGAAGATGAATCTGTGTGATAATACTAAATTCAAGAGATTTTGGCTCTGAGTCATTTGGTAAGTTGAACGGAATGTACAGTCGAATCGGGTTACCCATTGGGATGATGGTTTGAAACGACTATTGTATTCATCTTGAGAATTAATTGCGACTTGAAGTCATAGGAATTTAAATTGGTGAGGCTATACTTTTATTTGGAGATCAAGTATCCAGTTGGGAGAATTGGGGATATGGTTATTTAACTTGAAAGGAGATCGTTAGGTCACCATGTGGGGTGTATCAAGTAATAAATCTTGGAAGTTGAAACTTATGCATCAAAGGTGGGTAGCATGATCATATGTATGAAGTAATAAAGCAGTAGGATCCTTGAATGTTGTTTAATAGTTTTTGATGGATTGAAGATTTAAACAGTATGACCTGTCTTGAGATGTTTTTTTTGCGAAGTGCTATGAAGGAATTAGTTGTGCTAAAACTATAGTTTTTGAGAGTACAAGTAGGTGGGTGAGTTACCAAGAGCGTTTTGATTATGTCTAGGTGATGTCAATGGTAGTTTATAATGAGTTTGAAGTATGGGATATCGGATAGAAGTTATAAGCGCTCTCGTTGGTTGGCCGGGAAGGACTTGGGCCTTTTGGAGATGTTCCTTATCTTTAGAGGAGACAGGTGTATTTTGGGATGGTGTTATGTGTTTTCAAATTGGGGCCTGAAGGTTGATTAGTACTGGTTTCTGTCATCAATCAATGGATGTATTTTTGCGGAATGTCGATTTTCGTTTAGGGCAGCGATGGCCAACTGAGGAATGAGTGGAAATTTGTGGTTTTTGGAAGTATATGATTGTGGTAAACGTTTTCTTGTGGTTAGGTGTGGATTGAGCTTGTACTTCATGATATTAATTTTAAGGATATAGCCTTTATGTATGTTGGTGAGTTATAAGAGTGCGCGTGAAAGCATGATTTTTGGAGATTTTTAGAAGTTCAAATTTTGTATCGATTTTGAGGAATTAGTAGTAATTCAGAGTTTTAATGGGAGATTAATCTTTTGGTCGTGCAAATTTTATTTATTGATAGTTAATTTCGGGAAGTGGCTATTAGGTTACCAAGGTTGGAATAGGATGAAAATTCGGAAGGTAAAGCAAAGGCGTCGTCGACATTAGCAATTTATGGTATAAAGTTAATAACCATTGGTTTTGTTGGGAGTTGTCGACGTTATGTATCTCTCAAATAAGCTCGTAGTTGTACCTTGTATCTGTTTGGCGCTGATGGTTGATCTTGCAAATTTCGAGGACGAAATTTGTTTTTAAGGGGGGGAGGATGTGATGACCCGCTTTTACGTGTATTTTCACTGAATTTTTGTTTTTATTTTAATTAATATATTGGTTTATTTATTTTAAATTAATGTATTTTAAATTGGTTTTAATTTATTTGATGTTGTGTTTAATTTATTTTAGTCGTTTTACGGTTTTTAATATCGTTTTCGGCGGATCGGTTTTTGGTCTCCGGAGTGAGGATTGGACTTCATTTCTTTTCTTTCCTCTTTTTCTTTTTCCCTTTTTCCTTTTCTTTTTCTTCTTTTCTTTCTTTTCTTTCTTTTTCTTCTTCTTTTTCTTCCCGTTTTCTCTCTCCCCGCGCAGCCCCCTTCTCCTACCCCTTCCTGTTGCCGCCCATTTGACCGCCCATTTCTCCGCCGTCCGGCCACCGTTTAGTGCACCGCCACCACCATTCTCTTTCCCTTCCACCAGAGATCATCTCCACCAATTTTCAGAGCCATCGGACCAGCCGTTAGCCTTCGAGAGCCGCCAGAAGTCGTTGCACCTGCTCTGTTTTTGCCCCTGTCGCCGGTTGCTTTCGCAGCCCAGAACCGCCGCTCGCCGGCAGCGTGGCCTACACCACCCACCCAGTTTTCTTCCCCTCTCACCGGTGAACATCCCCACCAAGTTTCACCTCCATCCGAGCCACCGTTAGCCGCCACGAGCTCCTCCAAGCCATACGGTTTTTCACCATTTTCGGCGCCGTCGCACCACCTCCGGCCACCATCTTTTCACAGCTTCTTTCCCTACCTCTTGCCGACCTAAACCACTTATTTCTGGCCTCGATCCGTTGCCGGAGCAGCTCCCACGAGCTCAACTCCGTTCAGCCCCTTTTTGGCTTTCGACCGCCATTTCCACCACCACCCACGGCCAAAACTCATTTCCCTTAGCTTCATAAATATCTCAAGGCTATTCTCTATCAATCCCGAGCCTTGGTTTGTCCCTGTTCAAAAAGTGGGTATTTTACAACCCACGGCCACAGTGAATTTTCACTGTTACGTTGCTTTCCTTCCGCTGTGTACAACGCCGCAAGCTTTCTAAAAATAACGTATAGCGCTGTAAGTATTTTCCAAACCCTACTTTTAGATTTAAATATATTTTACTCTTTCAATAAATTATTGTTGTTGGTTGGCTGATTCCGGACTGAGTCCGAGGAGTTCGGGGGTCGGATGGATTGAGGACAGAGTGCTTGGTTTTGGTTGTTTGTGATTGCTTGATTTTATTTGAGCCATGAGGCGTGAGTTGCATTTTGGGTATATGTGCATTTTATTTATTTGAGAAAATCTCGTTTTATTGGCATAAATGGTTTTTGGGTGCGTGTGTTACACGAGCCCAAGCTGGGATGGGTTATTATCTCGGTGGAGCTCCTCTGGTCACTCGGGAGTGGATAAAACTGAGTGACATCCCCTGCGACGACCGGATCGCACGATACGGTAACGCTGTCGTGTCGACTCCGTGGTCCCTAGAGTGGCGGGGACTAGAGGATGGCCTGGCCAGGTACGCGCGGGGCGAGAGTTTGGGCATCACTCGTTTAGTTGTCACATGCGTGGTCGTTACCTGCGGTGTGGCACAAAGCCAGGGTGTGCGGGTGATCCCTAGGGGAGATCATGGTGCATGCATAACTGGATTGTTTTTATGGTTTTCGGATGTGGGCCATTTTCTGGGAAAATGGCGATGTTGGTTTTCGAGGCTTTTGATCCATTTTCTGGAAAAATGGTGGTTTGGGCCATTATCTGGGATAATGGCGAGACTTGGTTTTAAGGATATGTTTTTGTGGGCCAAATGGGTTTTTGGCGTGCGTGTAAAAAATCATATTTTATGGCGCATGTGCATTGGGTTTTATTTCATGCATATTGTTTGAGTTTTATATGTTTTTATCTAGTGATGTTTGGAGTTTACTTACCTGCTGCACCATTTTTTGTACCGTAAATTTTGGTGCAGAGATCGAGGATGAGGAGGAGGAGGCTGAGCCCGAGGATGCGGCTCTGCCGGGGTGCTGATGTCATGTTTTGTATTTAGTTTAAAATTATATTTGGGTCTTGTAATATTTATTTATATATGTTTTGAATCGCTTTGTATTAAACAAAAAAAATTCTGGTACTTAGTTATTGACTTGCTTTTCGCTGCGTATTTCTCGTGCACATTCGTCGTTTTTTCACACACTTGGCACACTTCGATAGGATGATGACCCGTGATGTCATCATCCGGACGTCTCGATTTTTCCGTGTTCGTGCGTGGGGATTTGGGGGCGTCACAAAAAGTCTATTTGCACAAGGGATTGTGGAACTCCCGCGTACACATCCATCCACATATAATAATGAAGCAGGGCATTTCGTTGACATCAGCTAGGTTGAAACGCAACACTCCTTTTTTTATACCCACATAATCGATTTGACTTTGAGAGCAAGCTTCCCTATAGATGACCATGAAGACAAAACATGAAGATAGGTTATTCTCATCTATTGGTCGTCGACCTCTTCTCATATTCTTCGTCATCGCTATTTTCTAACCAAGCCGTGCCTCATTGGTAGTGTTTCTTCAACCAATGATTTCTTTGCATGCTCTAAACCGAATCAAAATTTCTCATTTGTAGTGTTTCTTGAACACGATTTCGAAATTCCCAAAATCAACAAGCATCAAAATTGCATTTGATTTCGAAATTTCGAAACCCTAACCCAAAATCTAAACAATGGCAAAGATTTGGGCCTTCATGAAAGTGAGGAAATATGTTATCGATATGTTTCATGTTCAACCTCAATCTAGTTTAAATACTTGAAAATATTTGTTGATGCATGAAGAGAAAAGCAATAAATAGAGGTACCTGAGAAGTTGTAACACCCTGTTCCTGCAGGGATAGTAGAGTTACTTCCTGTAACTTAAAAATCACATTTTATCAAGATATTTATGGATTTTGAAATATAAAATCATCAATATGCTACAAAATCTATTAATAAAATCAGACAATCCTCAAAAGTCTTCTATAAGTAATCCATTATGCTTAAATAACCATTTCACCCATGCTCCATAATCCTGATTCTTAGCTGAACTATTCCAAAATTATCTGAAAAATAAGGTGGAGATAAGGGGTGAGTTATCAACAACTTAGTAAGCAGAGAACATATACTAGGGTGCAAACATGGGCATTTACAGAGTTCAGAATGCATAACAAAAACATTAGAGTGAAAGAACAAAAATATTGTTATTCAAAATTCTTTTGGCATGGCATAACTGACTACCATCATATCACATCAGACTTTTAACCCCTGTGGTAGGGTTGTGCAAATCCCGATAACTAATTGAACAAAAACAGAATGTGAATCTTTCGGAGCCCCGAGTATGTACACAGGAAAGACCACCAGAGAAACCCCTTTGTTTCCAAAGTGGGTGCACCATAAACAGAACAATTGGTACCGACCCAAACAAAAACCACTATTAGCACCCGTGGTAGGTCAAACAAATCACCATCAACAAACTTTTTCTAGATTCAGAATGTCATGCCAAAAGTTTTTAGAAATCACATATCATGTCAAAGTATAGAATATCTTCAAAACATAACAGAATCAGATCACAAAAACATAATTTATACACAAAATTTCATATTCGCTTTCTTTTGCTTAGTTCAAAAACTGAATGCTAAAAAAATAAGCTCATTTCTACACCAGCCACAACAAGAATGCTTTCTCTTTCATCAAAGTTCATGAATGATGTCGAACAAATAACTGAGATTGTTTTCATAATTATTTTCATAACATATAATGCACATTTTCACAAATCAACCTCAGTTTTTTTTATTTTTACGCAAAGTCTAGCATAGGAGTCCCGTTTACCAAGACTTCTTAGCTTTCAAAAATTTTCCTCAACAATGCAGAAAGATTATTAATTATCACCTATAATAAGAATCACGCAATTTTCATAAATTCTCAATTGAACACTGATTACGCCAAAAGAATAACACGATAGTTGTAGCACAGCTTTGGGGTGTCGATTCTATAGTGAGACAAATTAAAAGAATAGCAAAAGGAACAAAGAAACTAAAGAAAAATATTAAATGATTAATGGAGAACAAAGATTAATTTTAATACAAATTAAAGTGTAGCTAAGTGACTAACGGAAAAAGTATTCAAATTTGATGAACAGCAAAGAGTCGAGAATCCCTTACGCAAATCCGGTATTTTAATTATTCTTAATTCATTTAATAACTCAATTGGGAACTCAATTCCCGAAATTTCCAGTTGGAAGGTAGAGATTTATGAACCAAAAATAAACCAAATGTAACCCTTTAAAAAATCATTCACCATTTTTAAAATACATAAATTATTGTCCTTATTGAAAAAATCCAACGACGACAAGATACTCATGGAGCGATATTGCAGTAAAGAACTAAATTAATATAGATAAATAATTGATCCAAACATAATCAAAGAACCAATCCATTCAATAGAAAAGCCATAACTGAATCCATAAACAGAATAAATTCTATGATTATTCGAAAAAGAAAACATCCACAATGAATTGAGAATGATAAAACAAATGAGTTTTAATAATTAAAAATCAAATACATAAATTAAAAATTCCATCTAATGTGCAAGTTCATCCCTAACCCTACTTGAGAATTGATTTACCCATAAATATAACAGACAACAAAAATCTCCAGAGAAAAATAAAGCAAATAGCGGCTATGGAAGTAATTTTCTCTTCTCTTCAAATCTGCCTCTTGTGCCTCTCCTCCTCCTCTATTCATGCTAATGATATGCTTATATAAGGTAAGAAAGAAACCCTAGGAGTGAGACCTTCATAAAAATAGCTAACTAGATGCCAACTTTCATAACCATGATGAGGACACAAGTTAAGTAACTCTTTAAAATGTTCCCATGCTTGATACAAAGTCTCACTATCCTTTTGTGTAAAAGTTGAGATATGCCCTTTCAAAACATTAGTCTTATGATGAGGAAAGTATTTGTCGAAAAAAATTTGGGTCATCTCAGCCCATGAGCCAATAGACCGTGGTCTCAATGAATACATCCAATTCTTTGCCTTATCCTTTAGTGAGAAGAAAAAAAATTTAAGTCGAACAGCATCTACAATGCCAGGTTGACCATGAAATGCAACAACAACCTCTTCAAACTCCCTAATATGCACATATGGATTTTCACTCTCTAAACCATGATAAATAGGGAGAAGTTGTATTATACCTAGTTTGAAATCCATTGGAAGAATATTTGGTGGAAATATAAGGCATGATGGTCTTGCTATAAGTGTAGAGTGTAGGTACTCATGATTAGAAAAATTAGACTCTGACTCTAACTCTAACACTGTTCTACAAGCAAATCGATCCAAGGTGTCTCTATACCTGTACATGCAAGGTAAAGAAAAATACAACACTAAAAAAAAAAAAACTACAAAAAGAAAAAGAAAAGAAAGTAAAGATATAGTAAGCTAAAAGAGGAAACGAAGTTACCACCTTTAGAAACTGCTGAAAAAAGCTATCTAGCAATTCTTCTACTGTCTCCCTGGCAACGACGCCAAAATTTGATTAAGTTCAAAGAATAACATGGTAGCTGTAGCACAACTTTGGGGTGTCAATTCCATAAGGAGACAACTTAAAAAAATAGCATAAGGAATAAAAAAACTAAAGAAAAATATTAAATGATTAATGGAGAACAAAGATTAATTTTAAATGCAAATTAAAGTGAAGCAAAGTGACTAATAGAAAAGTATTCAAATTTAATGAATCGTAAAGTATCGGAAATCCCTTGCACAAATTCGGTATTTTAATTATTCTTAATTCATTGAATAACTCAATTGGGAACTCAATTCCCGAAATTTCCAATTAGAGGTATAGATTTATAAACTAAAATTAAACCAAATGTAATCCTTTGAAAAATCATTCACCACTTTTAAAATATATAAATTATTACCCATATTGAAAAAATCCAACGACGACAATATACTTAGGGAGTAATATTGCAACAAATAACTAAATCAATATAGATAAATAATTGATCCAAACTGTAATGCCCAGATCCCGCAAGGGTTGGAAAGTTACTTTCTGTAACTTAAAACTCACATTTCATCAAGATATTTACCGACTCCAAAATATAAAGTTTTCCGAAAACTACAAAATCTCTTAATAAAAACTGTCAATCCCCATAAAATCTTCTATGAGTAATCCACTATGCTTAAATAATCAACTCACCCATGCTCCATAATCCTAATCCTCAGCTGAACTATTCCAAAATCATCTAAAAAATGTTATGGAGATAAGATGTGAGTTATCAACAACTCAGTAAGCAGAGAACATATACTAGTGTGCAAATATGAGCATTTACAGAGTTCAGAATGCAGAATGAAAACACTTTTTATTTTCAAAATGCAGAGTCAAAACATGTTATCAAAAATATCAGAGCGAATGTTTTAGAAAAATATTCTTATTCAAAGTTCCTTTGGCACATCATAACTGAAACATCACATCAGAACAGAATTCCATGTTTAACCCCTGTGGTAGGGTTGTGCAAACCCCGACGGCGAACCAAGTAGAAACAGAATGTGAATCTTTCTCTTAATATTCTTGGAGCCCTGAGTGTGCACACAGGAAAGAACACCCGAAAACCACTTTGTTTCCACCAGAAATAGAACGGTTGGTACCAACCCAAACAGAAGCCATTATTAGCTCCCGTGGTAGGTCAAACAGATCACCATCCACAAACCACATCCCAAATTCAGAATGTCATGCCAAAAGTTTTTAGATATTATATCATATCATATTAGACTTCAAAACGTCTTCAAAATAGAACATAATCAGATCACAAAAATATAGATTATGCACAAAAGGTAATATTCGCTCTCTTTTGCACAGTTTATAAACAAAATGCTAGAAAATAAAATCATGTCTACACCAGTCATGACAGAAATACTTTCCCTTTTATATAGATTTCATGAGAAATGCTATAACAAATAATTGGGGTTGTTTTTAATATTTCTTTTAAAAAACCAAAATATGCATATTTTAAAAGTCGACATCAATTCATTTTCCTTTTATGCAAAGTCTAGCATAGGAACCATGCTTACCTGGACTCTTAGCATTTTAGGATTCTTCCACAATAACCGAACAAAAATGAATTGTCACCTATAAAATAATCACGTAATTCTTGTAAATTTCTGGTCAAACGCATATTCTGATATTTAAACTCGAAATGCTAAATTAATCTATTCTAAAATCCTTGAAACCTAAATTCCTCATAATTCCTAAAATACTATTCTTTTCCAAAACCATCAATTATCCACGTAATTTTTACTTAACCTAATTCCAACTCAAACTTTAGTCTATTAAAGAAATCAAGATCTAACC
Organism: Carya illinoinensis; assembly: GCF_018687715.1. Classification (NCBI taxonomy): domain Eukaryota; kingdom Viridiplantae; phylum Streptophyta; class Magnoliopsida; order Fagales; family Juglandaceae; genus Carya; species Carya illinoinensis. The sequence goes on along the minus strand of NC_056763.1, from coordinate 14,763,838 downwards.
CATTTAAAAAGAATGAACAGTCATTTACATAAAACTATTACTCGACCCAAAATAATTTAGAACCAAAACTCAACCCAAAAATATTTTACTTCAAAATCACTTATCGTAACACACTATATAAATATATATATAAAACAGAATCAAGTAAAAATAAACCCATTGAAATAAATCCTTGAAACACCATGTTTTAAAACAACTGAGAGCAAAATTATAATTTGATAAAACTAAGCCTCCCTACGTCCTACCGTCCTACGTACGTAAAGGGCTTATGAAAACCCATAAACCCAATTACTTACTTGACCCAGGGTAGTCGCGCGACAGAGACTCACTTGAGTGTAGTTGCGAGGTGGTGGAGACATGAGCAAAGCTGGCGGCTGAGCACAGAGAGGGAGAGATTGATGAGAGGAAGGACAAGCGAGAGATGAGAGAGAGCAATGCTTGTGGGGGCAAGAGAGATTACCGAGAGAGCTAAGGGCTACATACGGGTGTTTAACGATGGAGACACATCGTGTAGTAGCGATGGCGTGGAGGAGATTGGCGGCGTGGGGTGGCTGGCTTGAGGCCCATGGTGGGGAAGACTACTTCCTCTGTTTCGGGGGTAAAAAACAGGGGCTTCTTTGGTATGGAAGTGGTATGGTTTTACAGTTGTCATGTGGTGCAACCATGGTGGCTAAAGGGAGGGATGCACATCAGTGAGTAGGTGGTGCGACTAGGTGGCTCTTGGCCGAGCTGGGGAGTGTTGCGCTACTAGGCTTCACGTGGGAAGGATGTTCCCGATGGCAGATGACTACTGGTGCTACTCTTCCATGGTGTTTGAACGTGGTGGCTTGCGGGTTTTGAAGAGGACAGCTATACACAGCTTGTTTTTACTAGAGGGTGAAGGGAAGGTGAGGCGGCAACTCTAGATTTGATGGGTGAGTTTTCTATGTGGGATTTAAATAAAGAAAGATAGTAAACCCTAGAGGAGAAACCGTGCATGACGTGAAGACGTGAAAGGCACGAAAATGAGAGTGGGAACGTGTATGATGTGGAGACTGGACTCCGATAAATGGCTCTCACGGGTTTTGTCATGGGCTTTCCTAAGTTTTGGGCCTCGACTTAAACTTAAAAAAAAAATTCAAATTGTGCAAAAAAATTATCTCAACCCATAAAATATTTTTAACTTAAATAACAGAACGGAAGGAAATCTTAATTTATCAAAAGGAACAAAAGAAAATATTTTAGGTCTGTAGTCTATTTAAAAAAAATATTTGAAAACTTAAATGGCATTTTCGCACATATAAATAAAACAAATTTTGAACACAGCTTGGCATTGGACCCGGATGTTACACAAACATAATCAAAGAACCAATCCATTCAATAGAAAAAGTATGACTGAATCCATAAATAAACTATATTCCATGATTATTCGGAGAAGAAAACATTAACAATGAATTGAGAACGATAAAACAAAATAGTTTTAGTAATTAAAAATCAAATATATAAATTAAAAATGCCATCAAATATATCCCTAACCCTACTTGAGAATTTAGTTACCTATAAATATAATGGATAACAAAAATCTCTTAAGAAAAATAAAGCAAACGGCGACCATGGAAATGATTTTCTCCTCTCTTCAAATCTGCCTCTTATGACTCTCCTCCTCCTCCAGTTCGTATTAATGATATGCTTATATAGGGTAAGAAAGAAACCCTAATATTTTCATAATTCCCGCATAAAAAAATCACGTAAATTTTAGGATTAATCTTGATAGCCATGTACGTGATTCAAGAGTTCTAATTTGAAAATCCTTATTCCAGACAAAGTTATAGCCCTTTAAGATATCTTTCTAATGCATCACAAATCGTGTCAATCCAATATGTGAGGAGAAAGTTACGTTCAAAATATTAAAATATGTACAGGCTATCTCCTAGCAAATTTTTCAAACTTTGACTTCTTGCAATTTCCTTTTGTAATTTTTTTGTTTGATCCAAATTGCTCTCAAATAGGCCTGTGCATAAAAGGGCCTGGCCTAATCAACCCGTTAGGCCCGACATGGCCCCACCCGCCTAAAATCATGTTCAGCGGGTCAAACCCATTATCGGGTTTATTACCTATGACATCGGTCGAAACCGATCACCCGCAGAAGAAGAACAACACAGAAGAAGAACATAGCCAGCAACCCATTGAGGAATCTCAGATATTGTAGTGATGGAAGTGGCATAGGCGGTCGTAAGGATTAGAGCTCGACCATTTCTGGCCATGGTGGCGGTAGCGGCGGCGAGCTCAACAACCACCACTAAGAGGAGGAAGCTCCACGCTGAGAATTTGAAGTGCTTTTCGTCGTCATTTTTGAAGCTGAGATGGAGACGCCTTGCGATCAACATAGAGGCTACAGAGGAGCTCCTGTGCTCCAGCCCTACTCAAATCATGACGCGGCATCATGTTGCTAGAGTTTGTAAAGTTTGTCCCTCTATTTCTTTGGCATGGCACTGTAAAGTTTGTCCCTCTATTTCTTTGACATGGCATTGTAAAAGTTGGATTTTCGTATTAAAACACAGATTCTCTTTACCAACGGAAAGATTAAACCCATTTTTGAGAAGTCCAGCCGATCCCTTCAAAACGGCCTCGTTTTGTTCCATTTCACACAAACCCTAATCCCTCTCTCCTTCCCCAGTCCTCCCTCTTTCTCATTCTCGCTGATCTCTTCTCTGTTATTTTTTTTTTCAGGAATATATTATTGCATTATTAGCCATTTTTAAGATTGATTAAGATACAAACCCATCTTCTTCTTCCTCTTGCTAAAGCTACGATGCAGAAAGTGAACAGATCATGGTAGAACAAACGAGGAGAAAGCGAACGGTTTAGAACAGGTTCGATCCGAACTAAATTTCACGGATCGGATCGGATCAATTGTGGTTTTGTTTTCCCTGCGGGTCGGATCGGATCGGACCAAAATTTGAACCGAGTGGTTCGGTTTGCAGCCCTACTCTCAAACCCCATGAAAGTCTGTCATTGAATTTGACTGAGCTTTGAATTTATCTTTTATAAACTCTGAAATTAAACATAAAAAACTGATTAGGAGTATCCCAACGTAAATATAAACTCAATTCAAGAATACACATTAATTTCTATGATTTCTATTCACATTTTAGCATTTTAATCTAATAATAGAGTATTTAGAGTGCACTTTCGTGTGCTCATCAAACATGCATTCCAATATCTCAACATGAAATGCACACATTAACCTATTTTAATTCCTCGTAACCCTATAAATATCGTCACTTTCCAAATTTCTCAACATCCACTCAATTTTTATAATTGTTAAACTCTAAATTATTTCCAAAAATATAACTAATATTATTACAAAGTCATTTTAAGTAGAAGTATTATTACAGAGTCATAATTTAGCAAAACTGAGATTTTAGGCCAATAGTCTACTCAAAAACTCAAATGGGCTTTTTGCACATATAAATCCAAAAATTCTTTAAAAAAACTTGGCACTCGACTTGGGTATTACAGAAGTATTCGAGGAAATGCCTCAATGAGCTTTCACTTTTCATAGTGTCACATTTGGACTTATATGTCAATGAGTCTGTTTCAAGCTTCCCTTTTTACAAGCATTTGTAGACTTGCACTAGTGTTTAATTTGTAGCCAAGTCAAGTCTTTTCCTTCCCTGTGGGAGGGCAAATGAATTTTTTTGTATATGATTTACTACGGAATAGCTTATGGTTGGGAAATTTTGACTAGTGAACATATGGAAACGGAATGGCATGGGGAGGAAATGTGAAAGGTAAAATGCATGAGAAAGAAACCGATATGGAAAGAGGAAGAAGTGGGCTCGGTTGGGATGGGATAATAACAAAAAAATAAGATGATCCAGCTACAGTCCTAGCCAAATTTGTTGAGCTACTGTAAATTAAAACTCCGATGGTTTGCCTAATACATTGCATCAAATATTAAATAAAATTAGTCATATTTGAGACTACACTGTTATCTAACCCCAATGCTCTAGAGAGACCCTGCGACATTTGTCTGCTTCCTTTACTCTTTAAAGAATATTTGTTTGGTCTTCACAGTTAGTTTACAAAAGTTTAAAATAAGAAAGTAAATAAAGTTATTTATAGTTAAATGCTTTAAACCATTACCCACGCCGTCCTGCGCATCGCGTGTCTGCGACAAGTGGAAAAGAAATGGAAGAGATGAAGCCTAAAACATTAATCACAAATACTGTAGCTATGCAGAAAGATCGTATAAAGAATGCCAGAAAATATAAAAAATTTTCCTTTGATGTGCAAGCAGATGGGAGCCTGGGACGTGGTCAATTGTTGGATAAAAAAAGGAAAAAAAAAATGTGATTTCTCCTTCTTCACTAAGTTGACTAATTGGAGCAGTTGTGCCTTTCAGTCCAAAGAATGAATTTTTCAGAAGAGGGAGAGGGATGAAGTTTGCTGCAATGGATGTTAAAATAAGAGCAGAACTTGAAGATAAACAAGTAATAATGGAGAGAAGTCTTGTTCTCATTCATTGTCTTTTGTGATACAAGGTTACTGCTATATATACATTACAAAAAGCTGAAAAGCAAAAGATCTAAAAACCAACTTTTTAATCTACTTTCTAATTACAAGTAATGGACTGCAACTTTATGGACAGTATGGCTTTACATATCTAGTCCCTGACATGTAACCATGCACTTCATGAGTGATCACTAGCTTTTCTTTGTCAGTGCTTTCTTATTTCTGTAGGTGCTTTCTGCTTCTCTTTTCTGCAGTGTGTTTTCTCTGCTGCATGTACTTCTTGGTCATTGCAGAGTATTTCATTTCTGCTTTTGCTGCTGCCGCATGTATTGCTTTGTGTGTTGCAGCTGTGATGTTCAGTGTTTCCATGTCTTTCTTGCTTGCAATGCTTTTCTTTATGCTTTGTTTCTTGAGACTGCCCCTCAAGATGGGCATAGATATTTAGGATTCCCATCTTGGACAATAAAAATTGAAAAACAGAAGCTGATAGAGCCTTAGTGAAAATGTCTGCCAATTGGAACCTTGAAGCAATGTGCACAAGAGTGATAACTCCAGCTAGGACTTTTTCTCGAACAAAATGGCAGTCTAGCTCTATGTGTTTAGTCCTTTCATGGAAGATAGGGTTCTTTGTGATGTGGATGGCTGCTTGGTTATCACAGAACAGTAGAGCAGATTGTTCATGGTAGATGTTGAACTCTCTTAACAGACCAAGAAGCCACACAATCTCACAACTTGTGGAAGCTAGTGCCCTATACTCTGCCTCAGCTGAGGATCTAGAGACAGTTACTTGCTTTTTTGATTTCCAACTTATCAATGAGTCTCCAATGAACACACAAAAACCTGTGACAGACCTCCTAGTCTCGGGACAAGCAGCCCAATCAGAGTCACTATATGCTTTTAGGTGTAAAGATGATTTTGATGACAAGAAAATGCCTTGGCCTATAGATCCTTTGAGATATCTGAGAATCCTATAAGCTGAGTGCTTATGTGTTTGTGAGGGCTTGTCCATAAATTGGCTTAGAACATTTACAGCATAAGTGATATCAGGTCTAGTAATTGTCAACTAAATCAACCTTCCAATGAGTCTTCTATAGGCTGTGGGGTCTTCTAGAATCTCATTTGTGGTGTGACTCAACTTATGATTCAACTCAATAGGTGTAGAGATTGTTTTGGTACCAAGTAAGCCTGCATCTTCCAAGATTTCAAGAGCATACTTTCTTGACAGATGTTGATTCCAGAAGATGACCTTGCAACCTCTAGGCCTAGGAAGTATTTGAGAGGTCCAAGGGCTTTGAGCTTGAACTGACTGTGAAGGTAAGCTTTGAGTGAATTAATTTCTTCTTGAAAATTACTTCCCACTATGATATCATCCACATACACTAGGAGTGCTGTAAACCCCTTTTGACTAACCTTAGTGAATAAGGAATAGTCAGATTTAGATTGCTGAAATCCAATAGAGGTGAGTGAGTTAGAAAACTTTGAGAACCATTGCCTTGATGCTTGTTTAAGTTCATAGAGTGACTTATTCAGTTTGCATACTAATTTCTCCCCCTCAATCTACTCTCTGTGAATGTGATAGCCTGGAGGCAGCTCCATATAAATTTCCTCATTGAGATCCCCATGTAAGAATGCATTATGAACATCCATTTGAGATAAGAACCAGTTATGAATGGATGCTAAGGCAAGGAAGACACGAACTGTGGTGAGTTTAGCCACTGGACTAAATGTTTCTTGAAAATCAAAACCTTCTCTTTAAGTGTACCCCTTTGCTACAAGTCTAGCTTTGTGTCTTTCAAATGAACCATCTGATTTTAGCTTTACTTTGTAGACATATTTGCAACCAATGGCAGTTTTGTTGGGGGGAAGACAAGTGACAATCCAAGTGTTGTTTTCTTCCAAAGCATTGAGTTCAGTTTGCATAGCATCTTGCCAATGTTTAAATTTCATAGCTTCACTATAAGAGTGAGGTTCAGAGAGGAGGGAGAGGGAAACAGAGAAGGATTGATGAGATGGAGAGAGTTGTTTGTAGGTAAGGTGATGGCTGAGGGGATAAAGTGTGGAGGGTGGAGATGGGGTATTGAGAGGTAGAGATTCTGCTAACTGGTAGTGATATTGTTGGAGATAGGCAGGTTGATGCCTATCTTTGGTGGATCTTCGAGGAGGTGAAGGAAGAGGTGGATCAAAAGAGGCAGCAGTCTCAAGAGGAGGTGGTTCAGATTGGGGAGTAGAATTGGAGGTTGAAGGTAGTTCATCAGAGTGCAGCTCATCAAGGGAGGATGGGAAGTGGTTATCTGGTGGTGGAGGAGGTAGAACCAGATTTTGAGGGAAGGAAGAGTGAATATCTAAAGAGGAATGAGAGGATGGAGTGGAGTGGAAAGGAAAGACAGATTCATGGAAGATTACATTCCTAGAGACAAAGGTGGAATGAGTCTCTATATCATAGAGTTTGTATCCTTTGATGTTGGCTGGATATCCCAAAAAAATGCATGGTCTGGCTCGAGGCTCAAACTTGGTTCTATGGTGCTTAGGAGTGCTAGCATAACTTAAACATCCAAAGACTCGAAGATGAGAATAGGAGGGTGGTGAAGAAAACAGTCTTTCATAGGGAGATTTGTTAGAAAGGAGGGGTGTAGGAATCCTGTTTATGATGTATGCTGCAGTTAAGATGGCATCTCCCCAAAAGGAAGTAGGTAATCCAGCTTGAAAAAGGAGTGATCTAGCAACATTCAAGAGGTGTTGGTGTTTTCTTTCAACAACACCATTCTGTTGAGGAGTATACACACAAGATTTTTGGCAAATGATGCCATGATCTTTATAAAAATCAGCCATGTCAAATTCAAGACCATTGTCAGTTCTGATTTTCTTAACTTTGCTATTGAATTGAGTGTGTATGAGCTGAAAGAATGATTACAAGATGGGTCTTGTGTCTGATTTCAATTTCATTAAAAACACCCAAGTAATTCTTGAATAGTCATCCACAATGGTTAAGAAGTAATGAAACCCTTGAATTGATGCTTTAGAATATGGGCCCTATATATCACAATGAATTAGATCAAAAGGAAATGAACTAGTGGATACACTTGAAGAAAAAGGAAGATGTTTCTGTTTAGCCAAGGCACAGATTTTACAATGAGGCAAGTCCTTGGACTTTACATTGGGAACAAGAGAATGAATTAAATTCATTCTTTGTGAAGATAAATGTCCTAGTCTAAAATGCCATAAGTCAAAATCTTGTTGAATGGCTGCTTGGTTGACTCGAGCTTGATTGGAAGGATTCAAAGGAGAGTTGATGTTGTTGTCATGAGAAGGAGGCAGCAGATAATATAGGCCAGCATGGATTTTAGCAAGTCCAATTGTCATCCATGAAGAGAGGACCAGAATGAAGCAAAGATCTCTTACGAAAAAAAGACAGGTATTTGGTTTCTGAGTAAGCTTGCTAACTGAGATGAGGTTGAAAGTGAATGAAGGCACACATAAGACATCAGATAGTGATAATGATTTTGATAGCTTAACAGTGCCTATGTGTGTGACTCGAGCCTTTGTGCCATTTGGGAGTTGCACAAAGGCTTGTATGCAAGAAGGGGGTCTGTCAAAGAAGGATGTAGAGCACACCATGTGATCAGTGGCTCCTGTGTCCATGATCCATGGTGTGTTATAAGTATCAGAGTGTTTCACAGCTTTAAGATGAGAGTGATCAGTAGGTATAGAAAGAGAGGAAAGGCAGTGATGATTACCTGCTAAGTTTGAGTAAGGTGTGGTCGAGGAGCTAGTTTCAGGAGTGTCTAGCTTGGCAGGAGCAGGTGTAGGCAAAATTGGCCTGGTTTGTTCCAAGTTCATCTAAGGAAATTGAGCATTGACAAGAGCTAAGAGGTGTTGTGCTTGTGCTTGAGAGATGTTCAGTTGAGAGGCACTTTGGGCAGGCATTTCCTTAGGTGAAATGGTAATCTGTCCAGCAACTTGGTTTGCAGAATATGGAGTAGTAGATGCATTCCCGAACTTGGTTTTGGTAAACTTAAAATTTGGTGGGAAGCCTACTAACCTATAGCACTTATCCTTTGTATGTCCTACCTTGCCACAATGATGGCAAATAAGGTCTGATTTTTCCTTTTTCTTTGGAAAGCTTTGGTAGGCAAGAAGGGCAGAGGGTTCTGATATGGGTAAGGCTATGTTCCTTGCTTATCTTTGTCTCTCCTCTTGCAAAATCAATGAGAAGGTTTTATCCAATGAGGGCAAAGGACTTAGCAAAATGATCTGTCCTCTCACAGAATCATAACTATCATTTAACCCCATTAAAAACTTAAAGACATAATCTCCTTGTTGAACTTCACCAACATTTTTCAAGGCATCACAGGTACACTTTCCACAAGAACAGCAGGGAAGGGGTCTATAACTATGCAACTCTTCCCAAATAGCATTAAGCTGTGTGAAGTAATCACTTACCGATAGATGTCCTTGAACAATGCCACTCAGCTTGTGTTGAAGATGATAAATTCGAGCTTCATCAGGTTGAGCAAATCTTTCTTTAAGTTTGTCCCAAACTTGCTTAGCTGAGGTCATGAAAAAAACATTAGAAGCAATGTTCTTTGAAACAGAATTTAGGATCCATGCAAGGAGGATGTTGTTGCATCTTAGCCATGAAATGTAGGAAGGATCTGACAAATCAGGAGTGGTAATGGTCCCATCTAGGAAACCAGATTTGTTTTTGATGGAAATGGAAAGCAGAAAAGATCTGCTCCAAGAAATATAATTTGAACCAGTTAATGGTGGTGAGACAATCATAGTGTTGGCATTGTCACTGTGATGTAGGAAGAAAGGACTATTTGGATCGTCAAGGGAAGAAGGAGAAGAAGAAGATGAAGATGTCATGATTTTCGAGATGGGGTCTACTCAAAAACTAAGAGAAGACCCGCTCTGATACCATGTTAAAATAAGAGCAGAACTTGAAGATAAACAAGTAATAATGGAGAGAAGTCTTGTTCTCATTCATTGTCTTTTGTGATACAAGGTTACTGCTATATATACATTACAAAAAGCTGAAAAGCAAAAGATCTAAAAACCAACTTTTTAATCTACTTTCTAATTACAAGTAATGGACTGCAGCTTTATGGACAGTATGGCTTTACATATCTAGTCCTTGACATGTAACCATGCACTTCATGAGTGATCACTAGCTTTTCTTTGTCAGTGCTTTCTTATTTCTGTAGGTGCTTTCTGCTTCTCTTTTCTGCAGTGTGTTTTCTCTGCTGCATGTACTTCTTGGTCATTGCAGAGTATTTCATTTCTGCTTTTGCCGCTGTCGCATGTATTGCTTTGTGTGTTGCAGCTGTGATGTTCAGTGTTTTCATGTCTTTCTTGCTTGCAATGCTTTTCTTTATGCTTTGTTTCTTGAGAATGGACCGCCAAAGGTCACAAGGAAAATGCAAAGACTTCTCGCTCCAAAGAAAATGCAATGGTTACAATCAATGGAGCAGTTGTGCTTTTCAGTCCAAGCACTTCTTTTAGTCGTTGATCATTTTCTGACTTTCAATTCAAGGAAATTTTGTCTAGGCCAAAACTTCGCCGTTCTTGTTCTAGCTGAACGTCATTGCTCTCATTATTCCAACACAATCCCAGCATATATATTCGGTATGAAAATCTACTCTTCTCTGTAATATCTTTGGCATATATCTAAATAGTTCTTTTAAAAAACATTTAGTTCTTGGCGATTTGATCTAATTTCCTTTTTTCTTTTTGTTCTGAATCAATTTGACTGTATTTAGGACCTTGTGTGAAGTCTCTATCATCTGGATGTTTTGAATAACGCTGCCAAGAACTATGGAAGGTTACTCACAGTCTACAGAGTCCCTATTCTCCTCTGCTTTCATTGTGCAAATGCTTTGTTTGAAGGTTTCCTGAACTCAATTGTTTATACTTGATTGGTAAAGTTACCTTGTTCAATTGTTTATATCATTGTTATTTGTATATTATTGTCTTTTTAGATACCAAGAGAGCCTTGTTAACTTGGAATTTGCGATTGATAGCAGTATACCTATTAGAGAGAACCTACTGTCAAATCCAGTGCCAATTCTTGTAGTGGACTTGATCAAGCTAGATTTATTTTCTTTTCATATCCTAAATCCATAATTCCACCACAAATCACAAATCATTCCTAATTACTCCCATTAACTGATCATGGATCACTCTTAATTTGGTAGAACTTTTGAACTGAAATTCTTGTTTTTTTTTTTTTTTTTTTCTTTTTTTGGTAGTTTTGTTAACAAATCACGTGTGTAATATCAGATTATCGATTTGCCCACTTAATCCAAAAGTTCACCATATATTGGTCATTTTCTTTTAGCAGGAGACAGCTGCTGCCCCCATCCATCCTCTAATTTTATTGTCGTATAACAATGACGGAAACCACATTGCACAAGAAGAAACTGGAAGGCAAACTGGCCATAGTCACAGGCGGTGCTAGTGGCATCGGGGAGGCGACTGCACATCTTTTTGCCAAGCATGGTGCGCGTATGGTGGTCATTGCTGATATCCAAGAAGAACTAGGCCATCAGGTTGCCAATTCAATTGGTTTGAACCATTCAACATACATACGTTGTGACGTTACTGATGAAGAACAGGTCAAAGCCATGGTAGAATGGACGGTCAAGAATTATGGGCAACTTGACATCATGTTTAGTAATGCAAGGATTTTTAGTAGGTTGAATCAGACCGTACTTAACCTAGACTTGTTGGCCCTTGACCATCTATTTGCGATCAATGTACGTGGCATGGCTGTATGTGTAAAGCATGCAGCACGTGCTATGGTTGAAGGGCATGTGAGGGGGAGCACTGTGTGCACCGCAAGTGTAGCAGCAAATCAGGGTTCAACCAAAAATACTGATTACTTTATGTCAAAGCACGCGGTGCTTGGGCTTGTTCGATCAGCAAGCAGGCAATTAGGGGAGCATGGGATTAGAGTGAACTGCATATCATCCTCTGTAATTGCGACTCCAATGGCATGCAGTGTATCCGGAATGGATGCCGAGCAAGTGGAGAAGGCATGTGAGCCGCACGCGAGCTTGAAAGGAGTTGTCCTAAAAGTGGGGCATGTAGCTTGTGCAGTGCTCTTCCTTGCATCTGATGATTCTGGATTTTTGAATGGGCATAACGTAGTGGTTGATGGCGGCTGGGTTGACTAGGGAATCATGATGAGCATTAATAATTAGTCGACCTCCAAGAATCTAAGTCACTAAATCTAGCGTATGGAGACGGAAAAACAACAGCTATAGATGATATTGTATAAAAATATAAGAACAAAAAAAGTGTGTATCCATGTTTGTATTTAGGTGTGTACATGTGTTTTCAAACTTGGTTCTTTCCAATAAAGACTTCTTGTGTTCTAGAAAGTAAAGCTACCATGTGATGAGTTGCGTATGTCGTCAAAGGAAAACTCTTCTTGCAAGTGATTTGTGAACCAGAATGCGCACCAATACTAATATGTCAAATGAAATGGCATGTTTCAAAGCATTGAGAAAGTGATTTTGTGCAATAGGAGTGGGAAGACGATTTCGTCTTCATCAAACGGCTGCTTTTAGAGCGGGAAGAGAAAATCTCAAAATCTCCTCTCCAAATCTCCTCCACCCATCGACATCTCCTCCCTCATCTGAGACCATCGCCATCATCATCTCCTCCCCCATTGAAATCTCTCCACTCCCTCTCAGTGAGCCACGACACCACTGTGAACAACCTCCGCAACCAACAGCGTCCGTGCCCACACAGCATCAGTGGCCACGTCAACCACAACCCAAGGGAAGCAACCCAAACAACTTTGCTTTCATTTCAATTCCATCCCAAAGGATTTCAATGGAAACTCAAGCTTGCCCCCTCCCTCTTCTTCCTCTATTATTTTCCATGTTCCTCACCATCTACCTCGTTGCCTACTTTAACATTTTCCGGTACTGGAGCCCCAAGATCTGACCTGAAGCCTCCAGTGCTTAATCTCCCTTGCCCAAGGCATCAGTGGCCACGTCAAGCACGGTCAATGCTGCCTAAGATTTTTCTCTATTTTTGTTCTCTGAAACAGAGCAACCCATCTGTTTTTCCCCCATAGCTCCCCATGTCGAGCGTGGTAAAACAAGACAATGACGCCAACCGCAAGACATGGCCACTAGGTCTGCCATCACCCCGTCCCATCACACGGTGAGTTCCTCCTCCTCAACGTTGTGCCACCCTTCTGTTTTCTTCTCTCTCTCTCTCGGTCTGCTTTTTCTCATCTCTCTCTCTCTCTCTCTCTCTCTCTCTCTCTCTCTCTCTCAGCATCGCCACCACCTTCTGTCCCAATGACAAGGCTCACACAAGCCAAAACCATCACCTTTTGTCTTGCCGATCTAGAATGGCTGACAGCAGCCCAGGAAAACATAAATAAACAAAGTGATGAAGGAGCTGCCTAGGAAAAAAATTTGGAACAAACAGAAAAAAAGTGTTGCGCATTACTATTTTTGCCATAGAAAAAATAGAAGATGAAGCTTGAAGCCGACGTTAGTTGCTTGCCTCTTTCCTCTTCTCTTCTTCGTGTTTTCTTTTATTTCTTTTTTTTTTTTTTTAAATATTAAACATCTGACAATATTGGCATCGGTGCACAAATAGGTACACAAGACCGCTGGTACGTAGTAGAATTGATCGTCAAATAATAAAAAAGAAATATTTTAACCACAAAAAGATTTTACAAAACTAAACTTACAAACTGATGTAACTTAATGTGGTATGTCAGATTGTTAAGCTACATTTATTATAAAAATAAATATAACATATAACATGAAATTACGTTAGTTTGTACATTTATTTTTATAAAATTTCTAGTTCTATAATCTTTTCGACACTTGCTACTACTAAGGGATATGTGGTGTAACACCCCGATCCCGAAAGCTTAGAGAGTTAGCACCTGTTACCTAAAATAACAAAAATTTTATGTGCAGTCCTTTTTGTGTACTCTTTTGTGCACTCCAGTGATATGATTGGTTGGATATTAAAAAAAAATTAATTCAACCAATCATATCAGTGGAGTGCGCAGAGAGTACGCAAAAGTGACTGTATGTAGCATTGCTCCTAAAATAATTTCCAATAACACAATTATATATACTCAAGAGTCTCCTTAAAAATATTAATATGTTTTTGTTCAACACATATGAATATGTTCCTCCATGTGGACACCTAAGAAATATGTTAATAAAATAAATTAAAATCTCTACAAAGACTCAGAAATCTCCATGACTCAAATCACCAAAATAACATAAAATAATAAATTTACTAAATAGGGCTATCCAATAAATAGTTGTACCCTTTGGCACTTATTCCTCTACAATCATCAAACATGTTAACACTTCCTACTATTGATTTCCAGCTGAAACATCAAAATTATCTGAAAAATATTGTAGAGATAAGGGGTGAGTTATCAACAACTCAGTAAGTAAAGAATATATTCTAGTATGTAAACATGATCATTTATAAAATTCAGCATGCAAAACAAAACATTTACATTCAGAATGCATAATCAAAAACATATATCAAAATATCAAAATGAAACTTTTAGAAACAATCTTATTCAAAAATAATCCTTTGGCGTATAAAAAATCTGAGACATCATCTTCATATCATATCAGAACAGAGACCATATATAACCCCCATGGTACGGTTGTGCATCTGCGGATAGCCAAACAAAACATAAATCAAGCCTGTCACCAAGGTGTGTACTTAACAGGGACCACTACTACAACTCGTGGCAAGGTCGTATCCACTATTATAACATGTGGTAATGTCATATCCACTATTATAACCCGTGGTTGAGTCTATCCACTATTATAACTCGTGGTTGGACCGTATCCACTATTATCACCTGTAGTTGGGCCGTATGCCAATTATCACCGGTGGCAAGGCTGTAATTGAATAGAGCATAAACATAATCAAATTTAAAATTAGAAAGTCATGCCAAAAGTTTTTTAGAAGTTACATCTTATCAAAATAGGGTACTGGACATAATCATATCATCATCAGAATCAAAATAGATCCATAGCATATTCACATAATCATGCACAAATTGTTATATTTGCTCTTTTTGCATAGTTCAGAAACAGAATGCAAAAAATAAGCCATGTCTATGCCAGTCATGAAAAAAATGTTTTCTCTTTCATACATATTTCATGAGTAATGGAGAATAAAGAGGTTGTTTCAAATTTCTTTTCATAACAAAATATGCATGTTTTCTAAAATCGATCTCATTTTATTTTCTTTTTATGCAAAATTTAGCATAAAAATCTCACTTATCTGAATTTTTTAACTTCTCTGAATTTATCTACAACCGTGCCAAATAATTTCAATCATTACATATAAAATAAACACGTAATTTGCGTAAATTTTTTATTAAACACTTTCTTTATAATTAAAACTTGAGATATAAAATTCGATATTTTTCCTTAACGTCTAAACATCCTCTGAACCCAAAATATCGACTCTCCTCAAAATACTTTGACTTTTAAAAAATTTCTCCAAACGAATACATGATTAAAATCCTAAAATCATAATACTCCATAAATTGATCTTATAATATTAGCCATGCAAACACGAGTCTCGAAATCAAACTATACACGTTACCCATTATATCCAATCGTGGCCCATAAATCCGTGCAATCCACAATGTAACAAACCCATAAACACCAACTGTGAGCCCATGGCCATTTTTATAAGCATGGCCCATTGTCCAAAATATACTAACCCGCCCGTAATGAGGGAACACTAATTACTTGAGAGAGAGAGAGAGAGATCTCACCGAGAGGTAGAGAAGGGGCATTATCCTTGTTGGTGCACGGACTACAATTCGGACGGGTAGTCTCTCACGGTGGTTGCAGTGACTAAATGGCGGTTAGTGGCTGAGATCAAGATAGAGAAGGAGAGAACTCAGCGTGAGGGAGAGAGGAAGCTCACCGTGGCAGTAAGGAGCCGTGCAAAGGTCTAGGGTGACAGGGTGGTTTTGGCGACAGTTTCTATGGGGTTTCCGATGTGTTTTGCTCTCGATAATGGTAGTTTGCAGTAGCTTATGTTGGAGAAGTAGGTGTTTTGTTTTGAGGAGAAAAAACTAGATTGGCTTCAGTTCTCTATACAGGTTGTAGCCCGTTTCACGTGGGCTAGAAAGTGGGCTGTCACACGGTGGTTTTGAGTGTGAAGAGAGCTCACGGTGTGGAGGCTATTGCACCAAGGCTAGGTAGTGGGAGGGGGTCCCGATGTGGTGGCTGAAGTCGCTAAATATGGGTTGTTGGACTCTATGTAGGGGTGGTAATGGCAGTGAGGTACGGTGGCTCCTCTAAGTTAGTTTAACCGTGGGCTGAGGAGGGGTGGTTTCTATGGTTTTGGCTTCCAACTACAGGTGGTGGTGGTTTACAGTGGAGGGAGGTTGTTGGTGTGGAAGATCTTGGCTTGAGTGCATGTTGTCCATGCGTTGGGAAGGACTGGAACTTCTTCTTCTCGATCCCATGCGACGATGACTGAGTAATTGGGATGCTATAGCGGTGGCGATGGTTCCCGATCTGTGTCTTAGAGTTCCTTAATGCATGAGGGATATAAGTGTGTGTATATATAAATAATATTTATATGTCTAGAAAGCTGGTAAACCCTAGAGAAGAGGAGACGTGCGTGGCATGGATGGCGTGTGAGGTCTGATTCTTGGTTCTCACGGGATTAGGCTTTTTGGGCCCACTACAAAGTATTTAGGCCAACATCTGGGGTAGTGCTGGAATTTTGAGTTTCTTTTGTAGCCAAACTCACAACTCAAATGCCAAGAATTATCAAGAAACTTGCAAAGAACGTGTAAGCAAAATAAAAGCAATGTACAAAACACAACAAAATTACATGGTTCGATCCTAGTGATGTACATCCACGGTAGGAGCAGTCTAAGAGCTGTATTGAGGATCAAAGCCACAACTTCTAGAGTTTAAAAAGATCACACTTTCCCTCAGTTTCACAATTCTCTAAGAAAAAAAAATTAAAACAAACTCTCTGTCTCGATCTCTCCCTCTATCTCTCTTGCGATTTCTCTCTCAGTTTTCATATCTCTCTTTAAAATACAACCCTTTCTCATATTTATAATAGCTTTCTCATATGTCTAATGCATGGAAGAAACAGAAGCCTTCTCTACCACCTTAGCATAATATATACGATGCGAGTCCTTTTGCTATAGGATTCCAGCTTTTCCATGTGCTTCATTATAAATGGTTGGCACTTCTTCACAGCAGGTGGTGTATGGAATTAATAAATGGACTGGGTTAGTTAGCGTAGTTCGAAAGTCTCTTTGGTTTGTCTATAATTTTCTCATGGTCGACTATTTTATCGATACTAATAGGCCTCGACTCGATAATACAACCTGTCCTAAAAATATTTCAGCCCATAACTAAATAAAAAGATTATGCATAAAAATATCAAATGAGTTTAACCTAATTATCAGGTCCAAAAATTACTTGTTAATTTCAAGTGGGCCTTTCATACGTAAAAACCCAAAAAAGAATTTATAGAAAGGAGTCTTATGTTGGGCTGGGTGTTACATGTGGTTGTCTCTTTTATGTAAGCAGAGACATTGTGTACACAATAAGGTCTATAAAACCCCTCTATGAATTGACTCTAGTTTTGTTTGGAAACGTACATCTTAGAGAAGAAATGAAATAAAAATCCCTACCTTGATTGGATTTATGAGTGTATATTAATTTGAAAATATAAACTCTAAGAGGCCATTTCTACATCATCATACCTGGAACTTTCTTAGGCATATCTCTTTCATTAGATCATTGATAATTATCAGAGGCCATTTATTCTAACGACTCATATGCCTCTTCTGTTGACTTACATATTAAATTACCTCCTATAGCTACAACTATGGTAATCCTGACGGAATGTGCTAATCCATTATAGAAAGTTTGCACAATCAGCCAATCAAAAAGACCATGATGTGGACACTTCCTATTTAATTCTTTAAACCTCTCCAAGTCTTCATACAAAGATTCACAATCAAACTAAACAAAACTGGCAATATCATTTCTAAGTTTGACAGTCTTACCTGGGGAAAATACTTACTGAGAAAAGTTTGTGATAAGGCATTCTAGGTGGTGAAAGGGTGAGGTGCTTTGGAATTCAATCAGGTATTGGCTTTATTCTTTAGAGAAAATGGAAAAGGTCAGAGCCAAATAGCATCAACACTAACTCCATTCTCCTTAATTGTATCACAAATCTCCAAGAATTTGTCAATGTCTGCATGTGGATCCTCAGTAGGTCCTCCACCAAACTGCTCTTGCTGCACCATCTGGATGAGACTAGGCTTAATCTCAAAGTTATTAGCATTGACTGTAGGTCCCATACTGTTGGGTTGAGCACTATTGACATTCAGCATGACATAGTCACGCAACACCCTCTAATTCTAGTTATTTGCCATGGCTACTGCTTGTTTGCTCAAGCTCCAATCTTTATTTTCTCCTTAGTGCAAGTAGGCTTCTCTCAATTTCTAAATCAAAAAGATCAATTAGCTCATTAGTTATGTGGCATACACTAAATACAGAAAAATGTAAATTGACAAACAAAAATATAGAACAGCCTAAAAATCCTAGAAAATGATGGAATTTGGCCTCGAGCGGTGGGGCTAGTCTAAATGAATAAATGAATAACAAAACAAAACTATACAATCTAAATTAATACAGGAAATTATTTGTAGTAATATTGAAAAAAATCTTCCCCGGCAACGACACCAAAAACTTAATAGTCCCTAGACTCTATCACAAGTGCATGGGTCGTGACAAATAGAACAGGGCAAAAAGAGTATCATCTCCACATGGTGGAGATTCAAGTACCAATTTATAAAATTTCCTATATTATTTAGACGATCCCAAATTGTTATGACTGACTCCAAATACTTTACCTGAAAAATTAAATATGAAAGGTTCCTAGGGCTTGGATTTCATCAATTGAATTCCTTCAATGAGTTTAAACCTAATTCCTTCGATTAATGTTTTGCTAATTACAATGACTGCATTTCCTTTTTTTTTTTTTTTTTTTTTTTTTATGGGATATCCTCTTTCAAATATAACACATTTTTTTCTTTTTTTAATCGAAGAACAAGTAGTCACATGTCCAATAGTGACCCCCTCCCCCTCCACTTATGGCAAAGGAATACTGTGGTAACAAGCAAGGCTCATGGGAAAAACAACCATCGACCAAAAGACCAAAAACCAAATAACAAAGTAAACAAGCCTATGAAAACTTACCTATGCAAACATCAAGAGAACCAACAACAATAAAAGCTACGAACACCATAACGAGGGGATCCCAGAGTAGTCCAAATGGATCAAGCCTCTAATAATCCAGGGCATGTTGCAAACCTTATTGTAAATCAGATCTACGCCAGAAGCACCTTCCTTGGCTAACCAATCAGCCACCTTATTACCTTCCCGATAACTATGTTGAAAATGACAATTTATAATATCAGTCAATCTAAGAAGTTGTTCCAAGAAATCCTCTAGGTGCCATACGCTACAACGCCCTTTCTTCCACTAAGAAATAACCACCATTGAATCAATCTCTACTATCACATTTGGAATATTTAAGGTTTTGCAAAGTCTCAAACCTTGAAGGAGCGTGAGAAACTCAACTTTATTATTGGATCCGAGACCAATAGGAGAGCCAAAACCTTGAACAAGCCGACCTTGATCATTACGAATAACATCTCCAATGCCACAAGAGCCCAGATTCCCTATACTACTACCGTCCATATTCAATTTGAACCACCTAGACGGAGGTTTATGCCTACCGTCTGTATTCCCTATGTCTACTATCGTGATTGCATAAATTAATATAAATTCATTATACTCTGTGGAATTCTTGAATATAGGTCATAAAGGTGTGTATTTCTTTCTAAACTATACTACCAAGGTTTGATGAATTCATGAACTAGTATTGAACTTCAACATTTGTTACTTCATTCAACATCTTAAGCATGCAATTTAGGGCTAGTAAATTGCAAGAATGAAAACTGAAATCATTCAATTGCAATTAACAAAGGATATTCAATTCAATCATACCATACTCAAATCATATAAAAAATTCATAACTAATAAAATAATCCAATTATTTCTCAAACATAAATTTGAAGTCAACATCCTTAATAACAATTTAGCAACTAAAAAAATTAAAGAAAGAAGAAAAAAGAACACTGTAATTGCAGAAATCATGAGCTTCGTTCTTCCTTTCGGAATTACAGCTCCTCATTCCTTCTTTTGTTTTTTTTTTTTGGTCTCATCTATTTTTTTATCTAAAATGTTTTTGTTATCTGGCAGCTAAATCAAAAACCTGTTGTCCATATCTGCAACTAAAAATCCAATCAATTCTAAACCAATTCTCCTTTCAAATTTTAAAACAGATTTCCCTCATATATACTGATGAAAAATCTAGAATGCTTGGTTGACCGATTCCAACTAGATTTAGAGCATCAAAATGACACAGTTTTGTAATGCTCGTGTCCTTGTTGTAGGACTTTTAGAAAAATGATTATAGAAAATAAGATGGAAATTACTGACTTTTTAAAACTTTTTCTTCCCTTCCCAGGGTATACGAGAGTCGTTTATAAAGGTTAGAGAGTGTTTTACAGCATAAATCATTAAATTAAAATATAAAGTCCTTCTACAAAAAATAGTTTTCATAAAATACAAAAAGGCCTAAGCTTCCTTCACCTTTTCCTTGGGCCATGTCTATCCTGAAGCTTTGTCCTCATTTCATTCCTAGCTGGGGCACACATGAACACCAAATGAGTTGAATACTCAGTAAGTACTATTTCATGCAGTAAAAATATAAAAACATAAGTTTTTTTCATGCATTCTCACTCATATACATACTTTACCTAAAACGTTTTCTTTTCTCTGAAAACATACAAAGTGGAGTTTTTCTTTTAAAAAGGGTTTTCATTACTTAAAACATCTCCCACCTTGCGCACTTTCCTTCATAAAAACTAAAACATTTATGCATACAATTAATCTTATCACTTTCCTTTGGCCGGTACATACTATTACGCTCTATGTGTTGGGGTTAGCAGTCTTTTGGATTTGATTCTGCTCGAGGCCACCAGTTGGGAATCCCTCAGTCAAGGGGCAGCACTGGTGTATAATGTCCCAGTACCAGAGGTCTAGAGAGTTAGCTTTTATTATTGAATATCAACTCCAATATCACAGCTATAAAATCTTTAAAAAAAAATCTAAAAAAATTAATTCATTTGCTCAATCCAAATATTCATGTTACCAAAACCCTCAATAAAATATAATAACAACTCCACAAAGACTTGAATTTCCCATAACTAGACGTACCAAAATAACTGCCAATGATAAACAAACCTGAAAAATATGACCCTCCAAAAATACTTGTACCCTTAGCACTTATTCATTTATGATCATCGAACTTTTTCTAAACTTCCTATTCACGTTCTCTAGCTAAGCCATCAAAAATATCTAAAAAATATTATAAAGATAAGGGGTGAGTTATCAACAACTCAGTAAGCAGAAAACATATACTAGTATACAAAAATGAGCATTTACATAGTTTAGAATGTAGAGCAAAACATGTTTTATTTTTATAATATAGAGTCAGAACATGTTATTAAAAATATCAAAGTGAAAGTTTAAAAATATTCTAATTCAAAATTCTTTTGGCACAGCATAACTGAAACATCACATCAGAACATAATTCAATGTTTAACCCCCATGGTAGGGTAGTGCAAACCCCGACAGCCAACCAAGCAAAAACAGAATGTGAATCTTCCCCTTATTATTCTCGGAGCCACGAGTGTGTACACAAGAAAGACCATGCAGAAAGCCACTTTGCTTTCAATGTGGGTGCACCAAAAAACAGAAAAGTTAGTACCAACCCGAATAGAGGACACAATTTTACATTCGTGGTAAGGTCGTAATGAAATAGAAATAGAAACAAAATGTCATGCTAGAAGTTTTTAGGACATCTAGCATATCATATCATAGTATAGAACATCTTTAGAACATAACCGAATCAGATCACAAAAATATAATTTATGCACAAATTTTCATATTCGCTCTCTTTCGCACAGTTCAGAAACAAAATGCCAAAATAGCTCATGTCTACGCTAGTCATGCCAGAAAATACATTATTCTTATACAAAATTTTATGAGTAATGTAAAACAAATAACTAAGGTTGTTTCAAAATTATTTTCAGAACAAAACATGCATATTTTTCCAAAATCAATCAAAGTTCATTTCTTTTATGCAAAGTCTAGTATAAGAATCTCGCTTACCTGAACTTCTTAGATTTTCAGAAATTTTCCTCAATAATGCTGAACAAAAATTATTTGTCACTTATAAAATAATCACATAATTCACATAAATTTCTGGCCAAACACATATTTCGATATTTAATCTGAAATGCTAAATTAACATATTATAAATCCTGAAAACCTTAAATCCTGATAATTCCTAAAATACCATCATTTTCCAAAACCATCAATTATCCACTTAATTTCTAGGTAACCTAATTCTCACTTATTCAGAAGGTTTATTTAAAATAAATAAAACCCAACCCCTTTAAAAAATAATGAAAAGCCACTGAAATAAAAATATTACCCCGCCCAAAATAATTTTGAACCCAAACTCAACCCAAAAATATTTTACTTCAAAATAACTTAATGTAGCACACTCAAAAAAATATAAAAAAGAACCACATAGAAACAAGCCCATTGAAATAAATCCTTAAAACACCATGTTTTAAAACTAAGGGCAAAATTGTCATTTCATAGAAATTCATACTTCAAGAGAAGCCTTAAGGGAAGGAAACAAAATTGTTTCTATTTTGAAAACTATGAAAACATGAAGTGGTTGATACGGTTGAGGCATACTAAGAGGTACATGTAGCGGCGGCCTAAGTGACTGTTGACGGTGCAAAGGAGTGGTGCAGTTGAGATACGGAGAGAGAAAGTGATGAGAGAGAGAGAAACAGAGAATGAGAGGGTGATCGAGAGCGAGAAAGTGAACATGAGAATGTGAGAGGAAGAGACAAAGGCTTACGGCAGTGTAGAGGTGATTGATTTGGGCAGCGTCTCACGGCTAGGCAGCATCTAACAAAAGTGTTGTGGTGCATGGCGACAAGGCTGGGGCCACTAGGTTGCGTCAAACAAGCTACAAGTAGAAAAGAAAACTACTCTATTTTGGGTGTTAAAAATGGGGGACAATGGGCTGAGTTGGGTGGTTTGGCTGGGTCACACGGTGGCAAGGGGTGGTGAGGAGCAGTGACAAAGTTGGCTGAGAGATTCAAGGGAGGAGTAGCGATGAGGTAGGGTGCTGATCCGATGGAGGAGCAGCGATGTGGTTGGCCTAGCTTATGGGTGTTGAGGCTGCTAGATGAAACATAGGCTGTGGGCTGTGGGAAGGCCATGAGGGTGGAACATCAGGGATGGCTAGTTAAGGTTTCACGTGGCTAGGCAATGGCTAACTCAAAGTGGTGTAGCGGCAATGGGAAACCGAGAGAAAAAGGAAGAACCTGAAGCGGTAGCCCTAGTTTTTGGTAGAGGATGATGAACGTGGAGTTGAGGAGCAAAGATGGCTACTGCAGCACTGGTTCAATGGTGACTTATTCTAGGATAGAGGATGTTTAATACATGTATAAGATTGAGGGCTAACTGGAGGTATAAATAGGTGAATGGAAGACAAAAAAATAAATAAAACCCTAGAGAGGAGAGATGTGCATGAAGAGGGAAATGGACATGATCGAAGCATGCATGAAGGAAAAGATTTTGATAGTTGGTTCACACGGGAATGGGTTTGGTCTTTTGGATGATCGGGTAGGCCCATTTCAAATAATTGGGCCCACGATTTGGATAGTGAAGGAAAAAAATTTATAAAAGGGCTCTTCCTTGAATTTTGAACCTCGAATCAATCTTTAAAAAAATAATCCAATTTGTTCAAAAATTATCTCGGCCTGTAAAAGATTTTTAAACTTAAATATCAAAATAGAGATTTTAAGCCCGTAGACTACTTAGAAAAATATATTTGAAAACTCAAATGGGTTTTTCGCACCGAAAAATTCATTAAAACAACTTGGCACTCAACTCGAGTGTTATAGGATGCACTACTAGTACTACTTACCCAACATTATAATCTATGTAGTCCTTTGGTACCATCATTTATTAGTCATGGCCATTACGTAAATTCCTACATTAAAACATTTCTTTCTTTCAGTCCTTTCCTTTCATTCTTTAGGTGCATCAGATCATTTTATAAAAACCACTTTTCATGACAAAAAACATAAAACTTCATCTTTCATTTCACGAAACATACATACAATACATACTACATATAATATTCAATCAAAATGCTTACAACTATTCTTATGGTGCGTAAAAGGGGGCTACCAAAGAGATCTGGTACATATGTATACTTAAAACTTATACTTTAGCATAACTTTATAAAGAAAACTTTTCATTTCCTTTCATTTCATAAAAGAACATTTTTCATAAAAGTATTTTATAAAGCATTCATTTTCATTTTCATACTTTGAGAAAACTCTAAAAGAGTATAAATGTAATACTTATCTGGACTCCATGCTAAGCACATTTCGTCCAATCTATTCATGTGCGTATCAGATTGTAACATACATATATTCGTAACCTCACATCATTTCTTTTTCATTAAAAAGAGCACTAAATATAAAACTTGCATAATAAGCTAGCCTTAACTCTTAGTCCCTTGTACTGCGCATGACCTTACCCTCTCATTGGTCCTTGACTTAGACTTCCTTCACTTAGACTAGTCATCGTCTTATTAATCTCGTTTAAACATTTACTCGCATATTTCTTCATGACATCCTTATTTGTACAAACTTACACCTTCAGGTATTCCAAATATCTATTCATTTCATGTACACATGTCATCATCCAATTCCTCAAAGAATAACCATTTGCATAAATCTTAGGCTTAGACTACGAATCTAAAAATCTCAACTTCATCTTCTGTGTACCACCTGTCCTTGTGGTTGGATTTTTAGAAAATGATTTTAAGAAAGAGAGGGAATTACCGTTCATTTTAAAACTTTTTCTGTTCCTACCTAGCATACAAAAGACTCCATGTTTGAAATAAAAACATGCTGGTTAATTTAAAGAGAGTTGCAATAGAAAACATTAAACTTTAAAATGAAAAGTCGTTCATACAAAACTTTGTGCCTAGGCTTCTGTGCCCTTCCTCTTTCGGCCATGTACGTCCTGACACGTTCAACGCATTTTGTTCCTATGTGGGGCACACATAAAAACTAAAATGAGTCGAATACTTGTAAGCATTACTTTATACAGTTAAAATATCCTAATATAGGTTTTCAATCATGCATTCATCACTCCATATATATTATACATAAGACATTCATTCATTTAAAACATTATGAGATGGGGTTTTTTCTTAAAAAAGGTTTTCTTTCGTAAAACATTTTCCCACACCTCATGCCTTCATTTCTTAAAGAGTACATTCTCTTATCACTTTCCTTTGGTTGGTACATGCTGTTATGTCCTGTATGTGAGGGTTAGCAGTCTTCCTTTGGACCTGGACTTTGCCCGTGGCCATGGGTTGAGAATCCTTTTCAGTCAAGAGGAAGCATTGGATGCACTACCAGTAGTACCTGCCCGGCATTGCAATCTTCTCATTCATTTGCTACCATCATTCATTCATATGGCCGTTACGTATTTTCATACATTAAAACTTTCATTCATTTGGTCGTTGTATGCAAGAATCGCAGGTGGGACTTACTACTATCCTTGCTTACCACCATCCCTACAACTCCTTTTTTTTCCTTTCATTCTTTTAGTCCATTAATTCATAAATATCATTTAAAAGCATGAGCTTAAACATCATCTTTCAAGACATCATTTAAAACATTAGTTCTTGGCATCATTAAAACATCAGTTCATAAGGACATTTAAAATATTTTCTTCATGTCATTTAAAGCATTTCTTAAAGAGTAAGGCATAAGCCTCATATTTCATTTCGTGAAAATACATACAATACTTACTACGTATAGTCATCCATCACATGCACAACCTTACGAAGAGAGTAAGCTTTGTCTGCATCAAAATTAAATTGCTTGATTGCCCAATAAGCTTTGTGTTCCAATTCCAAAGGCAAGTGACAAGCCTTTCCAAGAAAGAGTCTATATGGGGATACCAATCAGGGTTTTAAAAGTAGTACGGTATGCCCAAAGTGCATCGGTTAGTCATAAAGACCAATCTTTGCGACTTGGGTTAACCGTCTTTTCCAAAAAAGTTTTGATCTCCCGATTGGATACCTCAACTTGGCCACTTGTTTGTGTGTGATAAGAGGTAGCAACCTTATGAGTAATACCATATTTTTGCATCGAGGCCTCAAAAGGCTTTTTGCAAAAGTGTTTACCCTCATGACTGATAATGGCTGAAGGTGTTTCAAACCTAGATAAAATATTTTCTTTCAAAACTTTCAGCACAACTTTGTGATCATTTTCTTACATGGAACGGCCTCGACCCATTTGGACACATAATCAATAGCTACCAAAATTTAGAGATTGCCGAAAGAAACTAGGAAGGGTCCCATGAAATCGATGCCCCAACAATCAAATATTTCAATAACCAAAATCGGATTTCATGACATTATATTTCAGTGGGTAATCCCTCCCAATTTTTGACAACATTCACATGCTTTACAAAATTCATAGGTGTCCTTGAAGAGGGTAGGCCAACAAAAACCATGTTGCAAAATTTTCAAAGCTGTTTTTTTACCGAGAAAATGGCCACCACATGCCCTAGAGTGACAAAAAGACATTACACTTTGAAATTCACTATCAGGAACACATCGTCAAATTATTTGATTGGAACAATATTTAAACAAATATGGATCATCCCAAAAGAATTTTTTTTTACCCCTACAAAAAAAAAATTCTTGTCTTGTTGAGTCCAAATGTGAGGAATTTCACCTGTAGCAAGAAAATTAGCAATGTCAGCATATCAAGGTAATTGAGATATACTAAAAAGTTACTCATCTAGGAATGTGTCTTTAATAGGAACAGTCTCCATGGAATTTGAAATAACAAGTATATTCAAATGATCAGCAACAACATTCTCAACTCCTTTTTTTATCTTTAATTATTAAATCAAATGGTAAATTTCAATCATGTAATTGCACAATTGGGACTGAAATCAACATGCCGTTTAGCTTTGTAAAGCTAACTCACAATCCTCAGTCCACACAAAAGAATTTTCCTTTGACAATAAACTGCACAAAGGTCTAGAAATTACACTGAAGTCTTTAATGAACCTTCTGTAAAAATCTGCATGACCTAGAAAAGATCGATATCCTTGATGTTTTTTAGGATGGGCAAATTAGAAATTAATTCAATCTTGACCTTGTCAACTTCAATACCTTGAGACGAGACTATATGGCCAAGGACAATCCCTTGAGTGACTATAAAATGATACTTTTCCTAGTTTAAAATCAAATTCTTTTCTTTGCATCTAGTCAGCACTTTTTCCAAATGAGTCAAATATTTATCAAATGAATCACCAAAAATAGAAAAATCATCCATGAATATTTTAACAAAATGCTCTACCATGTCACTAAATATGCTCATCATGCATCTTTGAAATGTAGCAGGAGCATTACAAAGTCCGAATGACGTCCTTCGACATGCAAAGGTATGAAATGGACATGTAAAAGTGGTCTTTTCTTGATCCTCACAAGCAACCTCAATTTGGTTATATTTAGAATAGCCATCTTGGAAGCAATAAAATTTATGACCCGCTACCCGTTCAAGGATTTGATCCATGAATGGTAGAGAAAAATGATCCTTCTTAGTGACAAAATTTAATTTTCTGTAGTAAATGCACATACGCCAACTAGTAGTAACTCCAGTTGGGATCAATTCATTATTAGCATTCTCAACTACAATCACACCAGATTTCTTAGGTATCACTTGCATAGGGCTAACCCATTTGCTGTTAGAAATAGAGTAAATGATCCCTACATGCAGAAGTTTTAACACCTTCGCTCCAACAAAATCTTTTATGTTGGGGTTCAGCCTACGCTAAATCTCTCTAGAGGGCTTAGCATTGTTCTCTATATATATCCTGTGGGTACAAATTAAAGGACTAATACCTTTAATATCAGCTATGGTCCATCTTATTGCCTCTTTGTGTTCAATGAGAACACTAATTAATTTTCTCTCCTGAATTTCATATAGTTTTGATGAGATGACCACTGATAATGTCTCTGCTTGACCTAAGAAAGCATATTTGAGATCAGTAGATACAGGTTTCAAGTCAAGTTTTGGTGTTTGCACACTTGAGGGGAGGGGCACCATATCACGAGGTGGCAATTCCTCAAAACGTGTTCTCCACTTATCAGTGTCCATTATAGGAGTAGATTCTGACAAAAAATTCATAGATATAAGCATAGAATCATCATTAAAATTTTCACCATTAACCAAACAAGCATCGAGAGGGTCAGAAAAAATTGACAAATCAAATTTATTTTGAACAAGAGTTTGGATAAAATTCACTTCATGCACATCATCATCATCACCAGGTTGTTTACAAACATTGAAAATATTCAACTCCAAAGTCATGTTACAAAAGAAATTATCATCACACCACTCCTACAATTTATTAAAGCATTTGAGGTCGCAAGGAATGACCTACCCAAAATTATAGGAATTTGAGTGCAAACATCAAAGACAGGTTCTGTGTCCAAAAAAATGAAATCCACTAGGAAATAAAATTTGCCTACATGCAGTAATAAATCCTCAACTATCACTCTCAGTATCCTTATGACGCCGGACAGAATATCGATTATCCTGCAGGCTAGTTCCAACAGATGATTCACAGGAGAAAAATCACCCAAAACCAGAAAAAAAAGTCTCTAGAGTTTAACTGAATATTATCAAATCAAGCAATAATGAAAATTAGTCCACAAGCTGAACTACTATAGCAAAAAATCATGTTTATCCGAATTTTGTCAAAAATAGCAAAATCTCAAAAATCACTCCAAATTGAAATTCAAAATAAAATAAGCAATCTGCAAAAAATTCGGCCCAAATCAGGTTTAAAATGAGTTCCTAACTGACAAGCAAAATATTACCATAAATAGTAAAAAATAACTAAAACTAGTGATTTGGAGGGAAAAACTGTAGAATTTGAGGTCGAAAAAAAGGCACATGGAGCCATGCTCAATGTGGATAGTGCGCGCGCCAAAAAGAGCTTTCCGAATTGGGGTCTTATGTGCGATTCCGACACCCGTAGCCAAAGTTATGGCAAAAGACTGAAATGCACTTAAAACGGCCCCAATGAGGAACATATCACAATCAATTCCTACCTTTGCGCTCATTTGGCAACTCATGGTATCTCAACGCCACCAAGGTGCAATCTGACAGCTCAGCATCATCTGTCTCGGATTCCCCTACATCACTTTATTGAACGGTTAGCAAGTTTGAGTGTTACCTTGGTGGGTAAGACCCAATTGCTCATATACCGAGTAAGGTAGGAGGTTAACACTAGCACAAAGGTCAAGTAAGGCTTTCTCAATTTTAACATTCCCAATCACATAAGAAATTGTTGGACAACCTGGATCTTTATACTTTTGCACTTTCATCGTACCCTTCGCTGTACACAAATCTTTCAAAAATTTAACATAAGATGAAATTTGTTTAATGGCATCCAACAAAACAATATTAATTTTCACTTGCTTGAAAATCTCAAGAATGTCAGCATTTTGAACCAACTAATGAGAGGGTTGAAACCTTTTGGAAAAAGGTGTAGGTATTGGGACTTTTACAGGTATATCCAACTCAACCTTGTCAAGTTCACCATCACTCTTGGAATTTGAAGAATTGTTGATTTCACCAACTTTTATTGAAACACTTTTATCAATTATTTTTCCATTGCGTAGAGTGGTGATGGACTTGACATGTTCAAATTTTGAATTAGAAGAATTTGAATTTCTTACCTCAAATTGCCCTTTGGGATTCGGCTGAAGTTGAGCAGGAAACTTACCCATTTCTTGAGCGAGCAATGCGGAGGTCAAGTCACCAATAGAACTTCTCATCTCATTAATGACTTACATTGTATGAGTGTTAATATTAGCTTACCCCTGCATGAAAGTTTGTAATGTCTCATCAAGGGTTTTCTTATGTAGAGGCACATAAGGAGTAGAAGCAGAAGGTTCTTGAGGATTTTGATTTAAATTGGACTCATTTCTCCAATTAAAGTTGGGTGATTTCTCCATCCAGGATTATATGTTTCAGAATGAGGGGAAGAAAATTGTCTTTTATAAGAATTCATGGCATTTGCTTGTTTGTGCAATACCTCTTTAAAAGCTAGGATTGTTGGACAATCCTGAGTTAGGTGTCCACTAATCTCACATATGCCACAATTTTTTCTTCTTTTTCAATGGCCTTAGCCGAATTTACGTTCCTAAGTTCCATGGCCTCGACTTTTCTAGTCAAACTTGTTATCCTAGCATTCATATCATCATTTATTTTAAGGATATACATACCCTTTTGAGACATAGCATTAGGCTTGGACTTATCTGATCGATCAGAATGATCAACATTGTCCCAAGATTGGGCATTTTCAGCCAATTGGTCAAAATAGTCCCAAACATAATCAAGATCTTTATTTAAAAATTCACTATTACATATCATTTCTACAAACTCACGCATTTGATATATTAAACCTTTATAGAAAAAACTAATGGTGCGCCAAGTCTCATAGCCATGATGTGGGCAAGTTAGCAATAATTTATTAAAATGCTGTCAACACTAAAAAAGTGTTTCATTTTCCTTTCGAGAAAAATTCATAATATTTCTGCAAAGAGTGTTGGTCCTGTGAGTAGGAAAAAACTTTTTCAAAAATTCTTTTTGTATTTCTTGTCATGTGCCAATAGATATTGATCTCAAGGAATTCAACCAATTTTAAGACTTTTCTTTCAAAGAGAATGGGAACAACTTTAATTTAACAACATTATCATTGACAGTGTGACATCCCGCTTTTACGTGTATTTTCACTGAATGAGTATTTTAATTTAATTAAAATATTAATTATCGTTTTGATTTTTAATTTGCTGTGTAATTTATTTTAGTTTGTTTTTGGATTTAAAATTATGTTGT
Source organism: Carya illinoinensis (assembly GCF_018687715.1). NCBI lineage: Eukaryota > Viridiplantae > Streptophyta > Magnoliopsida > Fagales > Juglandaceae > Carya > Carya illinoinensis. The sequence goes on along the minus strand of NC_056763.1, from coordinate 14,733,156 downwards.
TTTTATTAGTTCTTTATTATATTTTAGCTTGATGTGGCATTTAATTTATTTTAATCGTTTTATAGCTTTTAAAATTATTTTCGTCGGATTAGTTTCTGGACTCCAGAGGTGAGGATTGGACCTCATTTCTTTTCCCATCTTTTCTTTTTCTCTTTTACTTTTTCCTCTTTTCTTTTTCTTTTTCTTCTTTTCTTTCTTTTTTCTTTCTTTCTTTTTCCTCTCCGTTTCTCCGTGCGCTCGACCCAGCCCCCCCATTTCCATCCGTTTCTTCCACCGCCCAGTTCGCCGCCGTGCAGTGCACCGCCCCCACCGGTCGACTCCCCTCTGGCCGGTGATCACCTCCCTCAATTTTCAGGCCAACCCGTGTAGCCGTTAGCCGCCACACACGGCTGGAAGTCACGGCACCTTCTCTCTCTCTCTCTCTCTCTCTCTCTCTCTCTCTCTCTCTCTCTCTCTATGTCGCCGGCTACTTCCTCAGCCCAGAACTGTCGCTCGCCGGCAACATGGCTGACACCACCCACCCAAAAACTTTCCCCTCCGGCCGGCGCACCTCCCCACCAAATCTCTCCTCCATCCGAGTCGCCGTTTGCCGCCTAGAGCCCATCTAAGCCGCACGGTTTTTGCCCATTTCTGCCGTCGTCGCTCCACCTCCAGCTACCATCTCTTCACCACTTCATCACCTACCTCTTTCCGTCCTAACCCACCCATTTCCGGCCCCGATCCGTTGCCGGAGCAGCTCCCACGAGCTCAACTCCGATTTGCCCTTTTTCCCCTTTCACCGCCATTTCCACCGCCACTCATGGCCAAAACTCACTTCCATTAGCTTCATAAACATTTCTAGGCCATTTCCTATCAATTTCTAGTCCTGGTTTGTCCCCGTTCCAAAGTGGGTATTTTACAACCCAAGGCCACAGTCTATTTTACACTGTTACGTTGCTTTTTCTCCGCCGTTTGTAACATCGTGATCCTTTGAAAAATATCTTCTAGTGCTGTAAGTAATTTTCAAACTCTATTTTAGATTTAAATATATTACTGCTTTTACAATAAATTATTTGACTGGTTGGTTAATTCCGGATTGAGTCCGAGGAGTCGGAGGTCGGATCGATTGAGGACGGAGTTGTTTGTTATTGTTGATTTTTGTTATTTTATTGGATGGATTGCGTGTTGATGTGTGCATTGCATGGTGCATTCACGTGCATTTATTAAATTGAGAAAAACTGGCTTTATTTATATAAATGGATTTTCGGGTGCGTGTGTATCACGACCCCAAGTCGAGATGAGGTATTATCTTGGTGGAGCTCCTCTGGTCACTTAGGAGTGGATAATACTGAGTGACATCCCCTGGGTTGTCGTTGGGCAACGACCGGATCGCACGATACGGTAACGTTGTCGTGTCGACTCCTTGGTCCATAGGGTGGCGGGGACTAGAGGATGGCCTGGTCCAGGTACATGCTAGGCACGAGTATTGGGCATCGCTCGTTTAGGTGTCACACGTGTAGTCGTTACCTGCGGTGTGGCACAGGAGCCAGAGTGTGCAGATGATCCCTAGGGGAGATCATGGTGCATGCGATAATTGGACGAGTTTTGGATTTTGGATACGGGCCATTTTCTGGGAAGATGGCAAGGTTATGTTTGAGGCTTTGTGATCCATTTTCTGGGAAAATGGTGGTTTCTTGATTTGGGCCATTATCTGGGATAATGGCAAGGACTGGTTTTAAAGGATATGTTTTGGGCCAAAATGGGATTTTGGCGTGCGTGGGAAAAATGTGGTTTTATGGGTTACGTGCTTTTGGCATTCTTTCATGCATATTGTTTGAGCTTAATATGTTTTTATCTTGTAGCGTTTGGATCTTTACTTACCTACGGCACCATTTTGGTACCATAGATTTTGATGCAGAAGTCGAGGAGGAGGAGGAAGCTGAGCCCGAGGAGGCGGCTCCGCCGGAGTTGATTTGAAGTTTTATGCCTTGTAGTTTGGTTTTGAAACGATATTTGTGGCTTGTAATATTTTATTATGTATATTTTGAATGAGTTTGTATTAAATAAAGAAAAATTCTGGTACTTAGTTATAAGACTTTTACTATCCACTGTGTATTTTTATTGACAGACTTGTTGCATGTACACACACTAGGCACTTGGTGATAGGGTGGTGACCCGTGTTGTCATCATCCCGACGTCTTGATTTCCACGTGTCCGTATGTGGGAGTTTGGGAGCATCACAGGTGGTATTAGAGCGGTTCGGCTCTGGGTAAAACCACATATCCCATAGGTGGAGTACCAGAAAGTTTTAAAAGCTTGAGTTGATATTATCTTGTTTATTTAATTTGAATTATTTTTATTTAACTTGATTCGATTTTATTTGATTTAATTCCATTTGTGTTGGTTTGGTTTGGTTTGATCTTATTGGAATTGGAAGTGTATTGTTTTATTTGTTTTATTTATTTTGACTTGTTTTGTTTGGAGTTGAAATTAGGGTTAAGGGTTACGCTATGGCAGGAAGGCGGTATAATTGAGGATACTATTATTAGGCATGAACATTTAGTGTAGTAGGTTTGAATTTTTAGCGATGTGGTTTGCTTGTATGATGTTGAGGTCTGAAGGGAATCTCATGGTTTAGGCAATCTTTGTAAGGTGGGAACTCACGTAGCATTGAGGAGAGGAATTAGCTTTAAGTCGCTTAAGATGATTGAGATCAAGGTTTTGTAGAATTTATGTAACGAGGCTATAGGATAGGAGAGTGTAGGTTCAGCGAACTTTAAGGATATGTTTAAAGGAATTTTATTTAAGGTTTGGGGCCTTATAGATTTTAGGAAAATAAGTTTATGGTAATTAAGGTGTTAGGTCCGACAAGCTTTGGGGGAGATAATTAAATTTCAAGTTTTAGATTTCGTTGATTCGAATGAGTAATTTGGTGGCAATTGGGGCTTTAGATTTTATAAGCTTTTAAGGTGAATGTTTTGGATTAAAGTCACCAATCTTGAGAATTTCAGAAAATGATTTATTATCCATTAATGTTTTAGAATTGAAGGATTTAGGAGTCAATTTTTCTATTATGGGATGTAAGTTCATTGATCTTAGAAGTTCCGGAAGATGATTCTTATTTGATTTAAGGTTTTATAATTGCAGAGTTGAAGGACAGATTTATAATAGGAATTGAGTTCTTAGTTTTACAGACTTAGTGCTGTAGCTTGATCTACTCTAGTGAGTGATTAGTTTGTAACCATTAAAATGAGGTTGATGAGAGTTGAGTTATTGATATGAAAATTTTTCTAGAGTAGATTTCTTTGAGGATTGGAGGTAATGATCTAGTTCGTGTATTTCTTTGAGGATTGAAGATATCGAGCTAGTTTAGAAAATAATTATTGTTAACTCGAGATTGTAGTAGCAGATTTTAGGAAATGATTTTATCGATTCGAAAGATATAGGTCCATCAGGGTGTTGGAAATAGTAGATTTTGTGTTGGTATTGAATACGATTGAATTTGAGGCTATATGATCCGTAGACTTTTGGGAATGGATTCTTAGCAGGTTTAAGGTCATTCTCGGTACCAAACTTTAAGCAACGGCTAGTTGCTGATTTAAGGATATAAGTTGAGTAGATTCAGGAATGATTCTTGTTGAGTTGAGGATTTAAGTCCAGATGATGGAAATGTGGTAATGGATCACTTGTACGTTTGAATGATTTTGGTGTTAGCTAAGAGTGCATGAGATTGATGAGTAGTAATGGTAAGTGTGTGTGGATTTCGGAGAGTGCTGATCCTAGTCTCATTTATTTTTGGCTTGATAGGAGTTGAAGAGGAATCTATGTGATAATATTTAATTCAAGAGATTTTGGCTTTGAGTTGTTTGGTAAGTTGAACGGAATGTGCAGTTGAAGCGGGTTACCCTTTGGGATGATGGTTTGAAACAACTGTTGTGTTTATCTTAAGAATTAATTGCGACTTGAAGTCATAGGAATTTAAATTTGCGAGGCTATACTTTTCTTTGGAGATCAAGTATCTAGTTGGGAGAATTAGGGATATTGTCAATTAACTTGAAAAGAGATTGTTAGGTCACCATGTGTGGTGTATGAAAAACATCTTGGAAGTTGAAACTTATGCATCAACGGTGGATAGCATAATCATATGTATGAAGTAATAAAGCATTAGGATCCATGAGTGTTGTTTAATAGTTTTGGATGGATTAAAGATTTAAACAGTATGGCCTGTCTTGAGATTTATTTGTGAAGTGCTATTGAAGGAATTAGTTGTGCTAAAACTAGAGTTTTTGAGAGTACAAGTAGATGGGTGAGTTACCAAGAGCGTTTCGATTATGTCTAGGTGAAGTCAGTGGTAGTTTATAGTGAGTTAGTTATTGCAAGATTATATGTTATTCAAAATATAGGTAATGAGCTTGAAGTGTGGGATATCGGTAGAAGTTATAGGCGCTCTCGTTGGTTGGCCAGGAAGGACTTGGGCCTTTTGGATATGTTTCTTATCTTTAGAAGAGACAGGTGTATTTTGGGATGATGTTATGTGTTTTCAATTCGGGGCCTGGAGGTTGATTAGTATTGATTTCTGTCATCAATCAATGGATGTATTTTTACGGAATGTTGATTTTTGATTAGGGTAGCGATGGCCAACTGAGGAATGAGTGGAGATTTGTGGTTTTGGAGGTATATTATTTTCTATAGAAATGTGGTAAAGGTTTTCTTGTGATTAGGTGTGGATTGAGCTTGTACTTGATGATGTTAATTTATGAGGATATAACCTTTATGTATTTTGGCGAGTTATCAGAGTGCGCGTGAAAGCATGATTTTTGGAGATACTTAGATATTCAAATTTTGTATTGATTTTGAGGAATTAGTAGTGATTCGGAGTTTTAATGGGAGATTAATCATTTGGTTGTGCAAATTTTGTTTATTGATGGTTAATTTTGGAAGTGGCTATTAGGTTACCAAAGTTGGAATAGGATGAAAGTTCGGGAGGTAAAGTAGAGACATTGTTGATATTAGCAAGGATAATAACTATTGGAATTTTGGAAGTTGTTGATGATATGTATCTCTCAAATATGTTCGGAGTTGTATCTTGTATCTTTTTGGTGCTGATGTTTGATATTACAAATTTCGAGGATGAAATTTCTTTTTAAGGGGGGAGGATGTGACATTCCGCTTTTATGTGTATTTTCACTGAAGGAGTATTTTAATTTAATTAAAATATTAATTATCGTTTTGATTTTTAATTTGCTGTGTAATTTATTTTAGTTTATTTTTGGATTTAAAATTATGTTGTTTTTATTAATTATTTATTATATTTTAGGTTGATGTGGTGTTTAAATTATTTTAATAGTTTTATAGCTTTTAAAATTGTTTTCGTTAGATCAGTTTCTAGACTCCAGAGGTGAGGATTGGACCTCATTTCTTTTCTCATCTTTTCTTTTTCTCTTTTTCTTGTTCCTCTTTTCTTTTTCTTTTTCTTTTTCTTCTTTTCTTTCTTTTTTCTTTCTTTCTTTTTCCTCTCCGTTTCTCCGTGCGCTCGACCCAGCCCCCCCATTTCCGTCCGTTTCTTCCACAGCCCAGTTCGCCGCCGTGTAGCGCACCGCCCCCACCGATCGACTCCCCTCTAGCCGGTGATCACCTCTCTCAATTTTCAGGCCAACCCGTGCAGCCGTTAGCCGCCACGCACGGCTGGAAGTCACAACACCTTCTCTCCCTCTCTCTGTCGCCGGTTGCTTCCTCAGCCTAGAACCGCTACTCGCCGGCGACGTGACCGACACCACCCACCCAGAAACTTCCCCCTCCGGCCGGCGCACCTCCCCACCAAATCTCACCTCCATCCGAGCCGCCGTTTGCCGTCTAGAGCCCATCTAAGCCGCACGATTTTGGCCATTTTCGCCGCCGTCACTCCACCTCCAGCCACCATCTCTTCACCAGTTCATCACCTACCTCTTGCCGTCCTAACCCACCCATTTCCGGCCCCAATCCGTTGCCAAAGCAGCTCCCACGAGCTCAACTCTAATTTACCCTTTTTCCGCTTCCACCGCCACCCACGGCCAAAACTCACTTCCATTAGCTTCATAAACATCTCTAGGTCATTCCCGTTCGAGAGTGGGTATTTTACAACCCACAGCGACAGTGTATTTTACACTGTTTTGTTACTTTTTCTCCGTCGTTTGTAACGTCATGATCCTTCAAAAAATATGTTATAGCGTTGTAAGTAATTTTTAAACTCTATTTTAGATTTAAATATATTACTGCTTTTACAATAAATTATTTGACTGGTTGGTTAATTCCGGACTGAGTTCGAGGAATCGGTGGTCGGATGAATTGAGGACCGAGTTGTTTATTATTGTTGATTTTTGTTATTTTATTGGATGGATTGCGTCTTGAGGTGTGCATTGCATAGTGCATTCATATGCATTTATTAAATTGAGAAAAACTGGCTTTATTTGTGTAAATGGATTTTAGGGTGCGTGTATATCACGACCCCAAGCCGGGATGGGGTATTATCTCGGTGGAGCTCCTTTGATCACTCGGGAGTGGATAATACTGAGTGACATCCCCTGGGTTGTCGCTGGGCGACGACTGGATCACACGATACGGTAACGCTGTTGTGTCGACTCCTAGGTCCATAGGGTGGCGGGGGCTAGAGGATGGCCTGGTCCAGGTACACGCTGGGCGCGAGTACTAGGCATCGCTCGTTTAGGTGTCATACGCGTAGTCGTTACCTGCGGTGTAGCACAGGAGCCAAAGTGTATGGATGATCCCTAGGGGAGATCATGGTGCATGCGATAATTGGACGGGTTTTGGATTTTGGATATGGGCCATTTTCTGAAAAAAATGGCGAGGTTATGTTTGAGGCTTTGTGATCTATTTTCTGGAAAAATTGTGGTTTCTTGATATGGGCCATTATCTGGGATAATGGCAAGGACTGGTTTTAAAGGATATGTTTTGGGACAAAATGAGATTTTGGCATGTGTGGGAAAAATGTGGTTTTATGGGTTACGTACTTTTGGCATTCTTTCATGCATATTGTTAGAACTTAAAATGTTTTTATCTTGTGGCGTTTGGATCTTTACTTACCTGTAGCACCATTTTGGTACCGTAGATTTTAATGCAGAGGTCGAGGAGGAGGAGGAGGTTGAGCCCGAGGAGGCGGCTCCGCCGGAATTGATTTGAAGTTTTATGCCTTGTAGTTTGGTTTTGAAACGATATTTGTGGCTTGTAATATTTTATTATGTATGTTTTGAACGGGTTTGTATTAAACAAAGAGAAATTCTGGTACTTAGTTATAAGGCTTTTACTATCCGCTGCGTGTTTTTATTGACACACTTATTGCATGTATACACACTGGGCACTTGGCGATAGGGTGGTGACCCGTGTTGTCATCATCCCATCGTCTCGATTTCCACGTGTCCATACGTGGGGTTTGTGGGCGTCACAGACAGTTTGATTTTGTAAAGTTGCACAAACCTCTTCAAATTCTTTTAAATGCAAATAAGAATTTCTTGAGTCTAAGTCATAAAACTTGGGAAGTAATTCTCGGTAAGTAATTGAATTGCTCCCAGTTTTAAATCAAAATTTCCCATATTCATAGGAAAAATCATGCAAGATGGGGTACTTGTCTTTGTTAGTTGCAAAGACTCATGCAAAGTTCTCATTGGTAGATTATTTTGTGCCTCCTCAGTTTTGAGTTTGTCATGAACACTATGATTGTCAGCCATGGTGTTAGATTGAGAATTTTTTGAATCACCAGACAACCTATCAACCAATTCTTCTAAAACAATTTCCTCTTTCCTCAATCTACTAGCTTGATCATGTAGCCATGAGATCATTCATCATAAAGGCTCAAGTACATTCAAAAAGACTAAAAGATATGGACAAGTCTCAAAATTAATTAATGTATGCATCACCTAAAGTTTTCTATTCTGAAAACTAAATGCAAAATAAACATGAATGTAAAAGAGAAGGGAATGAGGTTACTAAATGATATAAAGACGAAAGGAGTGATACTCAATCCCAAAATAACAAAAATCTTACTTGCAAAAATAAGAAAAAGTTAGCAAAAGATTATTTTCTAAAAAAAGCATCTTATCACACGTTGCAATCATTGGCAATGGTGCTAAAAACTTGTTGCGCCTAAACTTTGACTCAAACTAGTGAACCAAAAATCTCGGATAGTTTTACCTGCAAGTATATAGGTGTTGTAGTACCTAACAGGGATTGATTTATATGATAAGGAAAATTAACTTAAACAGTGAAAAGAAATTACTAAAACAAACGTGTAATCAAATAGAAGAGAAAATTACTGAGATGAAAATTTTTTAAAGTAACAAAATAAAACTAAACTGATAAAATAAATCAATACGAAGAACGACTAAGGTTTTGAGGATCCATCTAATAATTTAGAATATTGTTTCTGATCAATTTATTTTAATTAAACTAAAGTAATGATTCCGTTTAATTGGAAGATTTAGCATTTAAAGGCAAGAAAATTAATTAATAAAGATTAAGCATAAATAATTGATGATTAAAATATTCACAGATCTATTTGAATATCACAGAGATTCTTCAAGCATCCAATATATCCGAAAATCACAATGGATCAAGATAAATATATAGATGGTCAAAGTTTCTAATAATAAAACCATTTAATCGAACATGCTCACAATATAAACTCTATTGTTGATTGAAAACAATATCTAAATTATTAAACTTCACCTCTAACCTTAGTATAAAAGATTTAGCCAACTATATTTATTACAAGAATTATAAAAATTAAATAAATAATCTCCATAATAAAACTAATATCAAACACAAATTTTAACACAAGAATAAATAACCCTCCAAAGAGAATGGAGAGAAAATAAAGCCCAAAAAACCTCTCCAAGGAAGTACAGCATGTTCCATCTCCATCAAAGCCAATCAAAGCTCCAGACCTCTCTGTCACCAACACTTTCCTACTGCGTATCTTGCATCTCTCACCAAAGCCAGTCCACCCCAAGCCTAAGAGCTCCAGACGAAAACTTCTCTCTCTCGTGCTGAATTAAATGCAGTGTAGTGCTGCAGCCTCCGTCCACAGCTCCCTTCCAGCAGTCCAGCGTCGAAAATCTTTTTTCTTTCTCCCTAGCTGAAAAGAATCTCGTGTGCTTTCTCAAAAGCCCTTTCTCTCAAACCCCAGCTCGCGTATTCCCCAGAAAAAATGCCGTGTTTTTTTTTCTTTCCCAAATTGGCCAGCTCTGTTCTTCAATCCGTCTCCCAACGAAACAAAGAAAACTGCCCCTGCTTTCCGTTCTCAAATCGAAAGAAAAAATGGTTTTTTTCGTCCCAGTTATGCTGCTGGGTCCCATGAAACATGTGCCTTTGAATTTCCTTTCATCAAAACGCAGCTCTATTGCTTTTCATCCAAAAAAAACATGCCACTACAGTTACCAGTTATGGTTCAGCGTCCTTCAAAGCTCCTGCAGAGTATGCTTTCGTCTACTGCATTGTTGACCTTCCCGTAAAAGAAAAGCAAAGAAAGGACTCTTTTCTTTATTTAGTGCATGGGTCCCGCATCATTTCAATTCTCTTGGTCGTCTTCATGGCCTTCAATTGGTGTTCCCATTTGATTTTTTGTCCCATGTGCTTTTCTCAATCTTTCAAGTCCTCCATGTTCTGTTTTTACGGTTTTAGAAATGTCATCTCTGCTGCGTACATAGCTTCTGTATGCGTGTCCATAAATCATTTTCATCTGGAAAGCTATAAAGACAAATAACAACTCAATATTTTAAATGCACAAACACTAAAAAGAAATAACAAGCAAAGAAATATAAAATCAAAAATAAAATAAAAAAATAGAATATCAAAAATATGTTGTGCATATGAAGAAATATTATTCAATTAAATTATAAGTTACAAAATTAAATATAAACATGATATTAATCAATTAAAATCACAACTCATATTTATGCCTATTAACCATTTTCTATCTAAACCTAATAATAATGTTATGAAATAATTAAAATGCATTGGTTCTAAATGTATGAAATATACAATATTTCAGCTCAATCAGTGCATAAGCAATTAAACTAGAAAACATAGACTACATTTCACTTAGACAAACTTTCCTTCAATCCAGGGCTCTTACGTGTCCCTCACTATGCTAAAACCTTCGGGATCCACTTACGGGTCACATTTTCCAGACTCAACATTTTACTTTGAGGTCTTATCCTTTAAAGTAAACATCCATGATTCACTTTAAGGTTAAGAAACTAAGACTTCATCTTATTCTTCCTATCAACCACATCCCGATGCATAACTTTATCGACCAAGTCATGCATCCCAATCCTAATTCATACACATATCACTTCCTTCCTGCATCCTAGCCCACACTTCATCCTCATTCCCATCCATGCATGCCACACAACTTTAAACCAATTCTTAGGCTTAAACATTGTGCACCCATGCTTAAGATAGATTACTCATTGCATATGGTAGATCCATCCAACACATGTGTCTAACCAGATTACACACATACTTTATCCCCTCTTATTACATAAGATCAACATATAATCCTTTGAACGTCCACTTGTGTAAACAAGTTCCATACTCCTATACCAACTTCTACTTAAACACGACTAGCATGACTCTCCATGCTACCCATCCAACAACATAGCTCATCCTGACTTAACACAAACAAGAGTCCATTCACAACTACACCGCAACATTTGTCACTACAGCAGGGTCACTTTACAACTACTATGGGACACTGTTCCACAGTTCCCGACACTTCACACCACACTCTATGCTACTCAACTACACAACCATCTGAACCTTTATGACACGCCACATGGTGCATCATGACTACTTCGCACAGAATGCATGTCACATGTACTCCTTTCAATTCACACTCCACTCTTCGTTACATAGAGTACACTCCATGTGTACTCTTTCCAATCCACTCTATGCCACATCTCCACTACGACACAACATGGAGTACTCTCTATGTGTACTCTGTGATGCCCCCAAATCCCCACGCACGGACACGGAGAAATCGAGACGTCTGGATGATGACATCATGGGTCACCACCCTATTGACGTGTGCCAAGTGTGTGTATAAGCGACGAATGTGCATGAGAAATACGCAGCGAAAAGCAAGTCAATAACTAAGTACCATAATTTTTCTTGTTTAATATAAAACTGTTCAAAATATACATAAATAAATATTACAAGACACAAATATAATTTTAAACCAAATATAAAATATAACATCAGCATCCCGGCGGAGCCGCATCCTCGGGCTCAGCCTCCTCCTCCTCCTCATCCTCGATCTCTGCACCAAAATCTACGGTACCAAAAATGGTGCCGCAGGTAAGTAAACTCCAAACACCACTAGATAAAAACATATAAAACTCAAACAATATGCATGAAATAAAAACCAATGCACATGCGCCATAAAACCATAATTTTTCCCACGCACGCCAAAAACCCATTTAGCCCACAAAACATATCCTTAAAACCAAGCCTTGCCATTATCCCAGATAATGGCCAAAACCACCATTTTTTCCCAGAAAATGGATCAGAAGCCTCGAAACCAAACCTCGCCATTTTCCCATAAAATGGCCCACATCTGAAAATCATAAAAACAATCCGGTTATGCATGCACCATGATCTCCCCTAGGGATCACCCGCACACCCTGGCTCTGTGCCACACCGCAGGTAACGACTACGCATGTGACACCTAAACGAGCGATGCCCAGACTTGCGCCCCGCGCGTACCTGGCCAGGCCATCCTCTAGTCCCTGCCACTCTAGGGACCACAGAGTCGTCACGACAGCGTTACCGTATCGTGCGATCTGGCCGTCGCCCTGCGACAACCCAGGGGATGTCACTCAGTATTATCCACTCCCGAGTGACCAGAAGACCTCCACCAAGATAATAACCCATCCCGGCTTGGGCTCGTGAGACACATGCACCCAAAACCATTTACGCCAATAAAACGAAATTTTCTCGATTAAAACAAAATGCACATAAACACAATATGCAACTCACGCCTCATGGCTCAAATAATCAAGCAATCACAAACAAGCAAAACCAAGCACTCTGTCCTCAATCCATCCGACCCCCGAAGTCCTCGGACTCAGTCCGGAATCAGCCAACCAACAACAATTAATTTATTGAATGAGCAAAATATATTTAAATCTAAAAGTCGGGTTTGGAAAATACTTACAACGCTATATGGTATTTTTAGAAAGCTCGCGGCGTTGCAAATGGCGTAAGGAAAGCAACGTAACAGTGAAATTTTGACTGTGGCCGTGGGTTGTAAAATACCCACTTTTGAACAGGGACAAACCAAGGCTCGGGATTGATGGGGAATAGTCTAAGGATATTTATGAAACTAGTGGAAGTCGAGTTTGGCCGTGGGTGGTGGCGGAAACGGCGGAGAAAGGGCCGAAATGCCCAAACCAGAAACTAGCTTGTGGGAGCTATTTCGGTGGCTGTTAGAGGCCAGAAATGGGTGGGTTAGGACGGCAAGGAGTCGGTGATGAAGTGGTGAAGAGGTGGTGGCCGGAGGTGGAGCGACGGCTGCAGATCGGAGCAAAATCTGTGTAGCTTGATGGGCTTTTTCCGGCCAAACGGCGGCTCCATTGGCGGTGAAAATTGGTGGGGTGGTTCACTGGAGGGAGTGGAAGATTTTGGTGGGGGTGGTGTGCCGCACGGTTGCCGGCGGCAGTGGGTTTGGGCAGAAGAAGCTTCCAACGTGGGAGATGAGAGAGAGAGAGACGAACGGGGGGGGTATCGCGCGGGAGAGTGGAGGGAAAAAAGGAAGAAGAAAAAGAAAAAGAAAAAAGAAAAAAGAAAGAAAAGAGAAAAAGAGAAAAAGGAAAAGGGGAAAAGAAAAGATGGAGGGAAGAAATGAGGTCCAATCCTCACTCTAGGAAAACAAAACAGATCTGCCGAAAACGTTATTAAAAACCGTAAAACGACTAATTAAATTAAGCACTGCATCAAATAAATAAAATCCAATTTAAAACGCAATAATTTAAAATAAATAAACCAATATATTAATTAAATTAAAACAACACTTCAGTGAAAAAAACACGTAAAAGTGGGTCATCACATCCTCCCCCCTTAAAACAAATTTCATCCTCGAAATTTGCAAGATCAACCACCAACTTAAAACAAGCCACATAAAATTACATAAACCATCTGTGATACCACCTGTGACCAAGATTAAGAAACGTACTGTCTTTACTCAAACAAGTATGGGTATTGTTCCCTCATTGCCGCTACTCGCTCCCAAGAGAAGTCTTGAGCTAACGGATCTCCTCATGCCACCTTAACCAAAGGTATCGTCTTGGACCTTAACTGTTGCTCCTTCCAATCCATGATCTGCGATGGAACAACCTCATAAGTGAGATCCGGTTACAACTGAATACTCCCTGGATCGACAAGGCGTGGCTCTTGTTGTCCAAAGCTTTTCTTCAAGGACTATACGTGGAAGACATCATGAATATCCCCAAAATACTCTGGCAAAGCAACTCTATAGGCGACGGGCCCTACTTTCTCCAGAATCTGAAAAGGGCCGACATACCTCGGATCCAGTTTCCTCTTCTTACCAAAATGCTTAACACCTCTCATGGGAGAGACTTTGAGATAAACCCAATCACCTTCTTCAAAAGATAACTCTCTCCTCCTGGTATCAGAGTAGCTTTTCTGATGACTTTGAGCTACCGCCATTTTATCCCTGATGATCCGAACTTGGCTTTGCATCTCTAGAATTATTTCAGGTCCAATTATCCTACTCTCCCCGACTTCATCCCAACACAAGGGCGATTTGCACTTCCTCCCGTAAAGAGCTTCATAGGGAGCCATCTGAATGGTCGCATGGAAGCTGTTATTATATGCAAACTCTATAAGCGGCAAATGGTTTTCCCAACTCCCTTGAAATTCCATGACACATGCTCGCAACATGTCTTCAAGGGTCTGAATGGTGCGCTCCGATTGGCCGTCTGTCTGTGGGTGATATGCAGTACTGAACTTTAACTTAGTACCCAAAGCTGCCTGCAAACTCTTCCAGAACTGCGACGTGAACCTTGGGTCTCGATCCGACACTATACTCTTTCGTATGCCATGCAGCCGCACTATTTCTTTCACATACAAGCGTGTCAACTTACCCAAGGAATCGGTGTTATTAACAGGCAAGAAATGAGCACTCTTCGTTAACCGGTCAACAATCACCCAAACAGAATTTTTTCCACTAGGCGTTCTCGGCAAACCCACTACAAAGTCCATCGTGATGTCGTCCCATTTCCACTCAGGAATAGGGAGGGGTTGGAGCATACCAGTGGGTCTTTGATGCTCGGCCTTGACTTGACGGCATGTGTGGCATTTTTCAACATACAAGGCAATATGCCTCTTCATTCCATCCCACCAATAATTTTTCTTCAAGTCCTAGTACATCTTTGTACCGCCAGGATGAACTGAATAAGGGGCCGCATGAGCTTCTGCCATGATCCGCTCCTTGAATTCTGAATCCTTGGGGACCACTCTGCGACTTCGGAACTGAAGTATTCCATCTTTATCCATACTATAGTACAACGGCCCTCGAGATTTTCTGACTCTTTTCCTAATATTCAGCAGCTTTGAATCCTTCCTTTGAAGAGTCTTCAATTCCTCAAAATCAGTTACCCCAATGTCAAGAACTGAAGATAAAATCTCTTCTTGCTGGGAACTTTCAATAAGGAGCCTTGTCATCCTACAAAGCAAAGAATCCAATTCTGACGGCTCGGCTTCATCTTCCAAGTGCGATTTTCGGCTCAAAGCATCAGCAACTATATTAGTCTTCCTCGGATGATACTTGATCTCACACTGGTAGTCACTGATTAGCTCTAGCCATCGCCTCTGCCTCATGTTCAGATTTTTCTGGGAAAACAAGTGCTTTAGGCTCTTGTAATCGGTGTATACTTCACAAGCTTCCCCGTACAAAAAGTGCCGCCAAATCTTGAGAGCAAAAACAATCGCAGCCAATTCCAAATCGTGCGTCAGATAATTCTTCTCATGGTCCTTTAGCTGACGAGATGCATAGGCAACAACTCGTCCTTCCTGCATAAGGACACAACCCAAACTGAATTTAGACGCATCGCTGAAGACTACGAATGGCTTATGCGGTTTTGGAAGCGCTAACACTGGTGCCGTCGTCAACCTGCGCTTCAATTCTTGGAAACTTCTCTCACACTTATCTGACCAAACAAATTCTACATTCTTCCGAATCAAAGCTGTGAGAGGTCTGGATAGGCGAGCAAATCCCTCCACAAATCTTCGGTAATATCCGACAAGTCCCAAGAAACTCCGGATCTCGCGCACTGTAATTGGACGCTGCCATGACAAAATGGCTTCTACCTTACTAGGATCAACAGCCACTCCGTCTCGGGAAATCACATGCCCAAGAAATCTGACTTCCTCCAACCAGAATTCACACTTGCTGAGCTTGGCATATAATTGGTGTTCTCTCAATTTCCCAAGTACCAGACGAAGATGATACACATGCTCTTCAACATCTCAGGAATAAATCAGAATATCATCAATGAATAATACCACAAAGGAATCCAGATAAGGTCGAAATACTCGATTCATTAGATCCATGAAAGCAGCAGGGGCATTGGCTAATCCAAACGGTATCACCTTAAATTCATAATGCCCATATCTCGACCTGAAAGCAGTTTTGGGCACATCCTTGTCTCTGATCCTCAGCTGGTAGTATCCCGACCTCAAATCAATCTTCGAGAACACGGCTGCTCCTTGAAGCTGATCAAATAAATCATCTATCCGCGGCAGAGGATATTTATTTTTGATGGTCACCTTATTTAATTCCCAATAATCGATGCACATACGGAGAGTTCCATCTTTCTTTTTAACGAACAACACTGGTGCACCCCACGGCGAAGTATTAGGCTGAATAAATCCCTTATCTACCAGCTCTTGCAACTGAGTCTTCAACTCTTTTAATTCAGCCGGTGCCATGTGATAAGGAGCTTTATGTACAGGGGCCGCTCCAGGTTCTAAGTCTATAACAAACTCCATTTCTCGAACAGGGGGTAGTCCAGGCAAGTCATCCATAAACACATAGGGAAATTCTTCCACAACTGGAATGTCTGCCAAAGCCTTCTTCTCAGACGGCGTAGACACCATCTGGACTAAGAATGCATCCGCTCCCCATGCAATCTCTCTTCTTGCTTGAATTGCCGATATAATTACCGGCTTTTCTTTTAACTTACTCCCCGCAAATTCCAAACAATCACCATCTGGAAGCTGAAAGGTAATTACTCGACTTCTGCAATTAATACTCACAGAATATCGGTATAGCCAATCCATCCCGAGGATGATATCAAAACCCAACAGCTTAAACACCACCAAATCAGCATCCAAGAACCTTCCATCAAAATTTAACGGGCATCCCAAAGCAACCTTGGAACACCACACCATTTCACCATCGGGTAAAGCTACTACCAATGACTTTGGTAAAGGTTCCGTGACCAAATTACACATCCGCGCAAATGTGGAAGATACAAACGATTGTGAAGCACCGGAATCAAACAAAGTGCAAACATAAAACTCATACAAACGGACTCTCCCTGAACCAAACACATTAACCCATGAAATCCAAACAAACAAAGGAGAAACCAAATACACCAAAAATTAAATCCAACATAAAGTTAAATTAAATTAATCCATACCTGTAATTACTCCAGCATCATGGGTCGCTGGTGCCTCATCATCCACATCTCCAGGTGTGACAGCATAAACCCGGGCTTGCACTGCTTGCCTTGGATTTGTTCTTCCACCATATCTACCTCCACGGCTTCCTTGAACTGGTCTTGGACACTCACGGGCAAAGTGACCCTACTGGCCACAATTATAACATTGAGCCCCACTAGAAGGGCACTCACCCACATGGGCTCTATTACAAACTCCGCAAACAGGCACATGTCCTCCCATGCGAACACCTGAGGATGCTTGCAGTCGAGTTCCGGTCCGCTGAACAAATTTCTGAGGTGAACCCGAGCTGCTTCCTTCACCAGAAAAACTCCGCCTCTTATGCCCTGGAGGGGAGCCCATACTCAGATTATTCTCTCGCTCCACAAGGGTGGCCACATCCACTAAGTGCTAAAAAGTGGATATCCGGTGACTGACCACCATACGGTGTATGTCAGGACGTAGTCCCTCCTGAAAACGCTCAGCTCGCATCTCCTCTGTGGCGATGAGGTGGGGAGCAAACCGCCCAAGTTCTATAAATCTTCGGGCATACTATTCCACTGTCGTGCTCCCTTGAACCAAATTTGAGAACTCTCTTGCCTTTTGCTTCCTTACAGATGCGGGAAAGAAGCGGTCGTTAAATTCTTTCTTGAAGCGCTACCAGGTCACAGCGGCGAAAGATTCCAATTCTGCTTCCAACATCACCCTCTTGGTATCCCACCAATCAGAAGCGATGCCTTGCAACAGATAGCTGGCGTAGAGTACTTGTTGTGCCTCGGTGCAACCACACACCTCAAAAGTTCTTTCCAAGTCCTTGATCTACTTTCCAGCTTGAAGTGGATCTTCTTCTCCAGTGAAGTGTGGAGTCCTATGTGCCAGAAAGCGCTCATAGGTGCATCCGGCTTGCACCATGCTACTAGATCCTCCCGGGTATAGCCAAGGCCCTCCCTGATGTGGCCAAGGACCTCCTGGTTGGGCCAAAGTCCTCCTTTTTGGGGACAAGGCCCTCCTTGTGGCGCCAGGGACTCCCTTGTTGTGGCCAAGGTCCTCCTGGTTGTGGCCAAGGCCCTGTCTGCTGTGGCCTAAAATTCTGCTGCATAAACTCCGTCATCTGCCGTATTGCTTGGGCTATGGAGTCATCTCTTGATGTATCGTCTCGTGGCTCCTGAGTGGATTTCCTTGGTCTCACCATTTTTCCTGCCACCACAACCTTTGACCCCCTTTAAGAAAACAAAAACAAACAAAAACAAAAACCACAAACCAACACCACATAACAAGAAACAAAAAGAAACCAGCTTGCAAAAACATAACTAAATAAACAAAAACAAGCAAACAAGCTCAAACAGATAAAACAAATAAAAAAAATCAAATAACAACTTTACTTAACATAATTTTTAAAACACAATCTTAAAAACATTCTGGTATTACCTACGGGACATGTGGTTTTACCCAGAGCCAAACCGCTCTGATACCACCTGTGATGCCCCCAAATCCCCACGCACGAACACGGAGAAATCGAGACGTCCGGATGATGACATCACGGGTCACCACCCTATCGACATGTGCCAAGTGTGTGTATAAGCGACGAATGTGCACGAGAAATACGCAGCGAAAAGCAAGTCAATAACTAAGTACCATAATTTTTCTTGTTTAATACAAAGCTGTTCAAAACATACATAAATAAATATTACAAGACACAAATATAATTTTAAACTAAATATAAAACATAACATCAGCATCCCGGCGGAGCCGCATCCTTGGGCTCAGCCTCCTCCTCCTCATCCTCGATCTCTGCACCAAAATCTACGGTACCAAAAATGGTGCCGCAGGTAAGTAAACTCCAAACACCACTAGATAAAAACATATAAAACTCAAACAATATGCATGAAATAAAAACCAATGCACATGCGCCATAAAACCATAATTTTTCCCACGCACGCCAAAAACCCATTTAGCCCACAAAACATATCCTTAAAACTAAGCCTCGCCATTATCCCAGATAATGGCCCAAACCACTATTTTTTCCCAGAAAATGGATCAGAAGCCTTGAAACCAAACCTCACCATTTTCCCAGAAAGTGGCCCACATCCGAAAACCATAACAACAATCCGGTTATGCATGCACCATGATCTCCCATAGGGATCACCCGCACACCCTGGCTCTGTGCCACACCACAGGTAACGACTACACATGTGACACCTAAACGAGCGATGCCCAGACTCGCACCCCGCGCATACCTGGCCAGGCCATCCTCTAGTCCCTGCCACTCTAGGGACTACGGAGTCGTCACGACAGCGTTACCATATCGTGCGATCCGGTCATCGCCCTGCGACAACCCAGGGGATGTCACTCAGTATTATCCACTCCCGAGAGACCACAGGATCTCCACCGAGATAATAACCCATCCCAGCTTGGGCTTGTGAGACATACGCACCCAAAACCATTTACGCCAATAAAACAAAATTTTCTTGATTAAAACAAAATGCACATAAACACAATATGCAACTCACGCCTCATGGCTCAAATAATGAAGCAATCACAAACAAGCAAAACCAAGCACTCCGTCCTCAATCCATCCGACCCCGAACTCCTCGGACTCAGTCCGGAATCAGCCAACCAACAACAATTAATTTATTGAATGAGCAAAATATATTTAAATCTAAAATTAGGGTTTGGAAAATACTTACAACGCTAGATGGTATTTTTTGAAAGCTCGCGGCATTGCAAACGGAGGAAGGAAAGCAACGTAACAGTGAAATTTCACTGTGGCCGTGGGTTGTAAAATACCCACTTTTGAACGGGGACAAACCAAGACTTGGGATTGATGGGGAAGGGTCTAAGGATCTTTATGAAGCTAGTGGAAGTCGAGTTTGGCCGTGGGTGGCGGCGGAAACGGCGGAGAAAGGGCCGAAATGCCCAAAACGGAAACTAGCTCGTGGGAGCTGTTCCGGTGGCTGTTAGAGGCCGGAAATGGGTGGGTTAGGACGGCAATGAGTCAGTGATGAAGTGGTGAAGAGGTGGTGGCCGGAGGTGGAGCGACGGTGGCAGATCGGAGCAAAATCCATGTAGCTTGATGGGTTTTTTCAGGCCAAACGGCGGCTCCGTTGACGGTGAAAATTGGTGGGGTGGTTCATCGGAGGGAGGGGAAGATTTTGGTGGGGGTGGTGTGCCGTACGGTGGCCGGCAGCGGTGGGTCTGGGCAGAAGAAGCTTCCGGCGTGGGAGAGGAGAGAGAGAGAGACGAACGGGGGGGGTATCGCGTGGGAGAGGGGAGGGAAAAGGAAGAAGAAAAAGAAAAAAGAAAAAAGAAAGAAAAGAGAAAAAGAGAAAAAGGAAAAAGGGAAAAGAAAAGATGGAGGGAAGAAATGAGGTCCAATCCTCACTCCGGGAAAACAAAACAGATCCGCCGAAAACGTCATTAAAAACCGTAAAACGACTAATTAAATTAAACACCGCATCAAATAAATAAAATCCAATTTAAAACGCAATAATTTAAAATAAATAAACCAATATATTAATTAAATTAAAACAACACTTCAGTGAAAAAAACACGTAAAAGTGGGTCATGACATCCTCCCTTCACATTACGTTGCGCCATATCACCACTACAACACATACTTCACACCCACACTTCACAACATAGTCCATAACACCACACAACACACTGCACAATTAAGCTTAACACTTCACATACACAGCCACACTTCACATTACAATGACACAGTGAACTCCACAACACATCACAATCCACAACTAACCAACTGCACAACTAACTTCGATAACGAGGGAAAGAGAGTTATACCATTGGGGATAACCCATGCATTGCTTGCTGCTTGGCACAACCAGTGGCATCAGAAGCCGCTAGCTTGGGAGATAACCTCTTTGTTGTGGTCACTGCCATGACCTTAGATCGGGGCTTCCTTGGAGACAAGATCTATGTTTTGGCTATTAGATCTGGGCTGTGTGAGGGTGGCCAACATGGCAGGGGTTCATGGGTGGTAGAGGAAAGGCCATATGTGATGGCTTGACACCAAGAGGAACCATGAGATGGAAAATGCGAAGGAAATGAAGCTTTGTGATCATGCCACCAAAGCAAAACCCTATTTCATCCAACTATCCAATTTGTGCCAAACCAAAAAGGGTTTCGACCCTATTGAAACTCCAAATACTTTGAATCCAATTGAAAAATAAAAATCATGGTAAAAACCAAAACCCCAAATAGTTTCGGCACAACCAAAAATTTGCTTTCAAACCCTAGTTGAACCCGGTTTTAGCCTAGTGTTTAAGCTTACACATGCTATTAACCATTCACATTTATGTTAGTACATCCTTAAACCATGCTATCATTTTAAACCTTGGTAATTTTATTGGGCCATGAAAAATTGGATTTGAGCTTGATAGTAACCCAAACCCCATTGAAATCCTAATTGGAAGCCCATAAGGTTAAGGCACATTAAGGCCCACAAAATTGAGCCACCAAGGAAAGGCTTTTGGAGTAAGTTTCCCCTGCCTTTGTAGTCCTATCACTGCCCAAAGCAGCCCCAAATAGTGGTTGATGGGAAGGCCAAGTGCCACCTCACCCCTCCCTCTCACATGTCACCTTATGGTAGAAAACCATAGGTTGGTTTTGACTGACACCCTATCACTCAAAGTATCTTTCACACACCTCCTATTACCCCTCCAGATGTTTAAAAGTCATCCATGTACATTCCTCTTGCATTTGGTCACTTTCCAACCCTTTTCAGAGAAAAATAGAGGAGCACTCGTACAATTTTTCTGGCTTACCTTGCTCGACTTTTTGGAAGCTATTGTAAGTATTTTTCACAAAGTACCCTTCACAAGTTCAAAGCTAGGAAGTTAAAAATAGATTTTCTTTGGTCTAAGGCTGAATGTGTTATGAATGTACTGAGACTATGTTATTGAACTTTTGGAGTTCTTGGAGTTGTTTTAAAAAGAGATAAAACCTTGAACATCAAGGACTGTGCTTAAGGTGAAAAACTTGATGTTTTTTAAGACATTTGTGATTTTTGTGATGTGAGTTTGGTTGACTTTTCTAGTATTTTATTTGAACATAGGATATAATTTTGTATGTTGCAATATATCAGTTTAAGCATTAGAAATGATGTTTGATAGGATTGTAACAAAAAATAAAGAGATTTAGCCTATGTATGTTTCGGCCTAGGCATGAATGACCTAGTTGTGATGTGTTTTAAATTTTTCTAATTAGATATTCAAATTTAGGACAAAATTTACAGGAGGAATGAAAATTTTGGTTAGTTTTGGGGTTAGGATATGAAAACCTTATGTTATCGGTAAAATGGTAATGTTTCCACATATAGAGAGATAAAATGGTAATTTTTCTCTAAATCAATATTTTTGTGTTTCTAAACTGTTAGTGTGGACTATTTGACGTTTTGAAATATCTGCTTACAATTTCTCATACGCTATGGTTACTGTAAACTAGCCTCTAACTTGCTTTCAGCATACTTATGTATGTATGGTGGGAAGAGACCACCATCCATGTTTATTATGCTTATTATAAATGTCATATTATGTCATGTTATGATTTATTTCAAGTACATGTTTATGTAAGAGTAAAATTAGTTTCTAACTTACTATTGGATTATTGTGTATGTGTGTTAGTAAGAAAACAATTCTTCATGTTCTTACATATGCCATGTTATGTCATTTATTATATGTTTATCTGTTACACATTTTATTTTGTCATCACATGTTTATCTATTATACATTTTATCATGTCATAAAATTTTTATTTGTTACACACTTTATCATGTTACGAAAGATTTATCTTTTACACGTTCTGCCATGTCACGAAATGTTTGTCTATTTCATATTATGCCATGTCATTCATCTCACATAAATGTCACATTATGTTACATCAAGTCATTTGTCATTTCATTTCATGTCATATTATGTCTCGAGTATTGATTGTGCCTCAGAAACAAGTTTTCCATATCAAGTCAAGTCTATTTTTAGTTCTCTTGACCCCATTTGTTAGGATGAGGTAATATCCTAGTGGAACTCTTTTCTTCATGTTGGAGTATCTAAATGAGTGTGAAATTTCCTAGGTTGACAAGGTAAAGATTAACACACTTCGAATATGGCCTAATTAATTGGTCACCAGAGCGAAGATGCACACTAACACAGATGGTGCCTCTGACATTTTCAATTTCATGTTATATGTACTCATAATGGTACAGATACTTATCACGGGATACGTACATTATGTTTTTCATAGCATGTGTATATACCCATGAGTATGTTAATGTACTCACAAGTGGTGCAAATACCTATGTTGTGATGTGGTAATCGGTAGTGACACACGGCTCAAAGGAATCGTGTAGCACCCATATGGTCACTTTTTATTAATCATGCTTAATTATTAAAAAAGATTGAAAATTCATATATTTCATGTTCAAGTTCATGTATCAAGCTCATGCTTGATACAACTTGACACTTCTACACTTGGAAGCACATTCGAAACCGAGTCAAGTTTTTGCAATATTTTCCTAAGGGATTTTCTATTTTACTAGCCGAACACACATTAACAAACAATCGAGAGAAGCCTTGATAATTTTCAAGCTTTTGTTGTGCCTTACTTCAACAACAAAATAAGAGCAAGGGCTGCAATCTATTTTTAATTTAAATCTAACTAGTAACTTAGTGAAATCAACATTTAACTATAAAATATTACATTAAACTAGAACCTAAAATAAATTAAATCTCATTCCACAACCCAAGTTTTTAAAATTAGCTACATATGATGTTTCTAATAATAAAAATTAATCTAAGTTGAACCATGATAAAATCTAAGAAAAAATATCTAGACAAAATAAATCTTAAAGATGCTGCATGCAGAAGAACTAAAGTGAAATGAAAGTTGCAACCGTAGAGCCTGAGCTTCGTCCGTCCGTAAACGTCGAAACTAAAAGCTATGAATGAAAATTCTGCTACAGCCGAATGTCTACTGCTGCTGCCCCTAGCGTCTTCAACGAAAATGCAAAAATAATAATGTGTGAAAGACAATAAACCAGCCGCTGTGTACTAAACGAAAAGAAAGGAAATAAATACTCTGCTGCTGTGTCCGTCCAAACGAAAAAGAGATATATAAACTAAAAAAAAACTCCACTCTGCTGCCTTGCGTCTAAAACGAAAAAAAGGAAAGAAAAAAATAAAAACTCCCCTGCTGCACTGAAGACTACAATGAAAACAGAGTGTATAAAACCAAAAACAGCCGCCTCTGTCTACACGAAAAAGAAAAGAAAGAAAACTGAAACTCAAAGCTACTACTACCCTAGTGCTGAAACCGAAAAGAAAAGAGAGAAATAAAACTCTCAAACTGCCTGGTCTAAACGAAAAGGTGAAGCGTAAGAAAAAGCCAAAAACAACCGGCAATCCTCCTAAACGAAAAAGAAAGGCAAAAGATAGCTAAGGACTACTCTCCTAGGTCTAGAGCCGAAAGACCTTCTAGGGCTGAGCAGAAATCCGAAAATCCGACTCCGACTCCGACTCCGCTCCGACTCCGACAAGTCGGAGTCGGAGTCGGAGGTAGAGGTGTCCCGACTCCGATCCGATCCGACTCCGACTCCGACACACCGACTCCGACTTACAATCCGACTCCGACTCCGACTTCCAATCCGACTCCGACTTCTACTCCGACTCCGACTCCGATATTGTGCATATTTTATAAAAATATTTGTTATCAATATATTAACATCTAATAAATAATAATCTATAAACATTATAATGAATAATATAAGTTAATATAGTTATTATAAGTTAATTTACATTACTAATTTACTATAAGTTAGTAAGTTACTATAAGTTAATATAGTTACTATATAAGTTACCATACCTTATATAGTTAATTTACATTACTAATTTACTATAAGTTACTATATAAGTTACTTACTATAGCTTATTTTATATTTTACATTACTAGTTTACTATAAGTCAATATATAATATATAGTTATATATATACTATATATATTAAGGGCTTGTATAGTATATAGTTACTATACTATGTATAGTAATTAACTATACTTATATAATATATATAGTTATACTTATATAATATAATATATATAGTTATATATTAACTTACTAATTAACTATACTTATATAATATATTGGAGGAGTACTTATATAATATAATATATATAGTTATATATTAACTTACTAATTAACTATATTTATATAATATATATAGTTATACTTATATACTATAATATATATAGTTATATATTAACTTACTAATTTACTATAAGTTACTATATAAGTTACTATAGCTAATTTAATATAAGTTAATATAGACTATATAGTTACTATATAAGTTACTATAGCTTGTTTTATATTTTACAATTTACATTACTAGTTTACTATAAGTTATATAATATATAGTTATATTATATATAATTATATTAAGGGCTTATATAATATATAGTATATATAGTAACTTATATAGTATATATAATATATATAGTTATACTTATATACTATAATATATATAGTTATATATTAACTTACTAATTAACTATACTTATAATATATATATATATAGTTATACTTATATACTATAATATATATAGTTATATATTAACTTACTAATTAACTATACTTATATAATATATATATATATAGTTATACTTATATACTATATAGTTATATTATATATAATAGTATAGTTAATTATTAAAAAAAAATTAATATTTGATTTAGAGTTAAAAAAAAAAAAAAAAGGCTGAAAATACCAAAACAGAGCCCAAATGGTGTCGTTGGACTCTGTTTTGGGCACAAAACAGAGTTAATAATTAATTGTAGTAAAACGGCGCCGTTTTGGTGGTAAACGGCGCCGTTTACTTCAATCTTCAGTCAATATATTTCCATCTCCATTCCCTCGGCCCCCCCCTCCCCCTCCTTCCCCGACACTGATTAGTGATTAGGGTTTCAAAACTCAGTCACTCTCTCTCTAGTCTCTGCGCCGTTTACTTCAATCTTCAGTCAAGATATTTCCATCCCCATTCCCTCGCCCCCCCCCCTCCTTCCCCGACACTGATCTGGTTCGTAGGGTTTCAAACTCAGTCACTCTCTCTCTAGTCTCTGGCCATTTGGCACTCGGCAGACTGCAGTGCGGCACTCAGCCCCCACGAAACGGCGCAGCCGCGTAGCCCCAGCCTCCGACGGCTTCTCCGGTATCTCCTATCTCTCTCTCTCTCTCTCACGGAAATCATGGATATGGCCCATATGGGTTTGAAATCGTAGTCGGTGCCTTCTCTTCGTTCGAATCGTTCTCCGGCGCCAGTCGATTTGTTTGTTGGTAACTTGGTAACTGGTTGTTGATTTGTTTTTTGTTTTGTTAAGCTCTGTTTTAACTTTTCAGGTGCCCCCGTCGGCCGTCGCCCCGAGTCCCCACGCCGTCGCAGATCTGGTTCATCGCAGTGATCGCACGGTGCTCACGGGCCCATGCCCTCCCACGGTCTCACCGACTCCGTCCTGACTCCGCTCCGACAAGTCAGAGCCGGAGCCGGAGCGGAGCATATCTTCTTCGGAGCCGGAGTCGGAGGTCGGACTCGGCCTCCGACAAAGTCGGAGTCGGAGTCGGATGACCCAGATACCGACTCCGACCCTGTCGGTGCTCAGCCCTAAGACCTTCAGACCCTCAAGACCAAAAAATGTAAAGTAAATTAAAAAAAAAAAATAGACCAATAGCATGCCCAAAAGGCTACTGAAAATTCCCCCGTCTTAAACGAAAACAAGTGTAGTAAAAAAAAGCCAAAACCCAGCTGCCTGCCTCCTCTCTCTATGCACTCTATGAAAATTTTGAAATGCCCCTTCATCTTATGTTGATTTTCTCTACTGTCTTACTCCTCATCTAGCTGAATTTTATTCTCTTTTAATATTTTCATAAATGCCCTACAGTATATTAAAAATGTATTTCTTTCAAAGGCAAATATAGAATTTTATGTGTATAAAATATTGACATGAATTAATTTGACATTCAATATTAAAATTTGATGCATAATTAAGTGTTCAATCCTTATTTGATAAAATAAATCACTCATTTAAACAACTTAATTATGCAATTCTAATCCTTTATCAGGTCACTTTTTATTAATCATGCTTAATTATTAAAAAAGATTCAAAATTCATATATTTCATGTTCAAGCTCATGTTATTTAACGTTCAGTTCAAGTTCATGTTCACATTCAACTCAAGTTCAATTCATGTCCAATTCACCATTAGTTTTATGTAATGTTGATTTCATGTCAATACAAATCTTCTCATGTTAGGTTAAGTCATCTCAACACATGTCATGCTAATTGTCGAATCATGTCATACTTATTCATGATCACGATATGCATTCATACTTTTACTGTCATGCATGCATGATTAAGTTATCAGTCTAAGTGTGACGCCCCAAATCCCCACGCACGAACATAGGAAAATCAA
This sequence comes from Carya illinoinensis, assembly GCF_018687715.1. Lineage (NCBI taxonomy): Eukaryota > Viridiplantae > Streptophyta > Magnoliopsida > Fagales > Juglandaceae > Carya > Carya illinoinensis. Next base: position 14,705,972 of record NC_056763.1, on the reverse strand, counting down.
GACGTCCCGATGGTGACGACCCGGGTCACCACCCTAATGACGGGTGCCAAGTGTGTGCAAAGGCAACATATGTGCACGAAGAAACACACAGCGGATAACGAAAGTCATACAACTAAGTATCAGAATTTTTCTTAACGTAATACAAGCTGTTCAAAACATACATAAAATATTACAAAACACTAACATAGCTTTAAACCAAAAACAAAGCATAACATCAGCAACCCAGCGGAGCCGCATTCTCGGGCTCAGCCTCCTCCTCCTCATCCTCAAAACCTGCACCAAAAGCTACGGAACCAAAAAAAATGGCACCGTAGGTAAGTAAAACCCAAACACTACCAGATAAAAAGACATAGAACTCAAAAAAAATGCATGAAGCATGCCCAATGCACAAATCCCAAAAACATAATTTTCCACACACGCAAAAAGTCACATTTGGCCTCTATAACTGTCTCAAACCAAAATCCATTTTATCCGTACGCACCATGACCTCCCCTAGGGGTCATCCGCACACCCTGGCTCCAGTGCCACACCGCAGAGTACCACTACGCATGTGACACCTAACGAGCGATGCCCAATGATGGCTTGCAAAATTTCATATTGCAGATTTTACAAGTTCGCTCGAGCGCAGGCTTTTGGCCGCTCGAGCGAATTCAGGCAGATTCAAACGCTCGACTGCCGCTCGACAGGGAGCTCGAGCAGGTTGCTGAAAAACGAAGATCGCTCGAGCGGAGACATTGGCCGCTCGAGCGAAATCAGGCAGAGTCGAACGCTCGACGCGCGCTCGACACCCCGCTCGAGCGAACATCGTATTTTGACAGATTTTAGGTTTTCCGCCGTGGGACCATATAAAAGGCCATTCTTCACTCTAGAGCCGCGAGTTTTGACTGGAGAACACTCTTTGGGAGAGAAAAACATAGCTAGAGGGATTCAAATCATTTGTTTTGGAGACGGAATTCCAATTTATTGCACGTATGTTGGATTCATACACGAGCACGGACGGGAGAAAGGCGTTGAATCGTTCTCTTGAGCTTTTGACGA